>NC_137813.1:8735165-8812665 GCF_963921795.1 Nannobrachium achirus | reverse complement strand
CCACCGTATAGAGAGCAGTGATAAACATACCTGTCACCGTATAGAGAGCAGTGATAAACAGCTCATACCTGCCACCGTATAGAGAGCAGTGATAAACATACCTGTCACCGTATAGAGAGCAGTGATAAACAGCTCATACCTGCCACCGTATAGAGAGCAGTGATAAACAGGTCATACCTGCCACCGTATAGAGAGCAGTGATGAACATACCTGCCACCGTATAGAGAGCAGTGATGAACAGGTCATACCTGCCACCGTATAGAGAGCAGTGATGAACATACCTGCCACCGTATAGAGAGCAGTGATGAACAGGTCATACCTGTCACCGTATAGAGAGCAGTGATGAACATACCTGCCACCGTATAGAGAGCAGTGATGAACAGCTCATACCTGCCACCGTATAGAGAGCAGTGATGAACAGCTCATACCTGCCACCGTATAGAGAGCAGTGATGAACAGCTCATACCTGTCACCGTATAGAGAGCAGTGATAAACAGCTCATACCTGTCACCGTATAGAGAGCAGTGATAAACATACCTGTCACCGTATAGAGAGCAGTGATGAACAGCTCATACCTGCCACCGTATAGAGAGCAGTGATAAACAGCTCATACCTGCCACCGTATAGAGAGCAGTGATGAACAGCTCATACCTGCCACCGTATAGAGAGCAGTGATGAACAGCAGCAGAGTCACAGCCAGGTAGATGTTCCACTGCAAGGCCTGCTGGATGAAAACTGCCCCCGCATACATGTCTACCTGCATGCACACGCACGCACGCACACACACACGCACACACACAGACACACGCACTAGTGATGCGCGGGCCGACCCGGTGCCCCCACCCGCCCGCCAACCCGCCCGCGTGCGGGTGGGTGGGTCAAGGTTTGAGACTCAATATTGGCGGGCGGCGGGCGGGCGGGTTATCACCACTCTCATGTGCAAAAAATAAATAAGAATAATCACCTGTTCTTATTTGCCTTTTATTCTTAATAAGAGTCCTATAAGAATAAGAATATAACGTTTGAATACGAGCATCAGAGCGAGCGAGCATGTTTTAAAATGCGCCAGAGAGGAGCGAGGTTTCTCCTCCGCTCCTTGGTGCGAGGACCGTCCCAATTCCGCTCCTGTTGGGCCCGCGAACCGCATTTTGCCAACATTTGACACAACGTGAGCACAGCAGAAGAATGCACAAACAATTCAGCAGGATTTCACTTACCGTATGTGTCTCTGTCATCCACACAAGTCCGTTTATAGCTAAATACTTTGTGTCGGGTAAGTTATATAACCAGCCAGTCAACGGATACGATTTGAAACACAACTTTCGCAAGTGAGACGGATTTTTTGACTGAATGAACCAACCACGCTCGCCTCGAGGGCAAAATCTCGATATTCCGACGGCCTGAAAGTCCAACGGCACGGAGATCCGAATCCGATGTCTCAGAGAGAGAGAGCCCCCCCCCCCTCATGCGCAGATCGAGGTTGGCATGGTTAACTTAAAACAATTAATTAATTAGCCTAAAAGCCAGCAAATAAATAGCCAGATCTGAGCACATATCAATATATAAGGCCAAATCTAATTAAAAAAAATATAAAAGCTATTTGAGATGTTTATAGATTAGAATCTTTACACACCTGCTCCCAAATAATTAATTATATAATTCCAGTTCACTGCGCATATATTATGTAGGTCATTTCAATTAAGCTCTCGCACTCAATTGTGTCAGCGCTCGTCTGAAAAGAGTCGAGCAGCTCCCGCCTCCCTTAGTTTAAACTAGGTTATAAAATGACATATAGGCTATATAGAATAGATTTTCAGCCAAGAAGTGAATGAAAACTTATTGTCCATGCTGGATTATTATTTCTTCAAATTGACTGCATCCATCCTGGATCACACAATAAGAGGTAACATCCAGGTCTTTATTATCCATCATGCTTTCAAATCAAACAAAGTAATCACTCATAGGCCTATATGTGATGTGTGAGACCAAGTTTAACATCTTAAACATCACATGCTGTGCATCCAAAGTCAGCCGCCTCTCCTCCTCTTTCTCTCCTCCTCCTGTGTGTCTCCGCTCTCATATAGGCTACTAAATTGAACGGAAAATCACCATGCGCCCACCTCGAGTCGCTCCCATGATCCCATCTCTCCAATCTGGTGAATCAATAACCAACAGAATGTAATATTGTCCGTCTTTTGCTGTCTGCGCTGTATAAATATGATTGACATAAAACCTGAAACGCCATTCTTACCCCGACGATGCCCCAGAGAGAATGAACGTCTTTGAATGAATGTCTTTTAGGCTAAACCCCAATTTGAACAACACGTTTGTTTATTTAGCCCATGACAATATTGTGCTACTGTAAACCTTTCTGTAAAGCGACGTTGGGTAGCCTACTTAGAAGAGCCGTATACAGATGAGCTATTCTGGAGATGATATAGACCTACCATCTTTTTTTTAAATGCGGGTTGCGGGGCGGGCGGATTTGTTGATTTGTATATTGTTCTGCGGGGCGGGCGCGGGCGGGTTACGTTTCGTGCGGGCTGTGGGTCGTGCGGGTTATGAAAAAAACCTGACCCGCGCATCACTAACACGCACACAAAGCACACCAAACGTAGAGGGATATCATTATTCCACCCATATTTATATTCTTTTTCTCCCATGATTTTGTAACCCATTTTTCACCCGGTGCCAATTGCCTAAGCTGTAATCCTGGGCAGGGAGATTTATGCCAACCTGGGGAGAGCCCCGAACTGAGCTCATGCTTCCTTCAATGCATGAGGAGTGAGCAAGCCGTTTCTTATCACATGACAGGGGGTAATTTCCCCGGTAGGACATGGAGCACGTGGAAGGAACACGTTATTCCAACCAGTTACTTTCTCCTCCATCAGGCTGGCCAGGGGGAGGCAGTATAGAGACCAGGATTACTGCATGTTTTTTGTGAGGGTATCTACCCATATTTTTTTTTTACCGTGAATAAACAAAACAAAATAAAAGAAATATGCACACATATTAAACATTGGCACATACTGCACACGCACGCACATCCACACACACGCACATGCACATGCACATGCACCTGCACTCACACACACACGCACACGCACACGCACACACACACACACACACACACACACACACACACACACACACACACACACACACACACACACACACACTTACCGATATCTTAGTGAAGATGTAAATAAACAGGTACAGCACGGCTATAAATAGTTGTATTCTCTTCCCTCCGAAACGCTTCTGCAGATATTCTGGCATGGTTGTCACCTGGAGAGAAGGACACCAAAGATATGATTATGAAATATGAACCAGCTATGAGTGGATGTGCTGTGTGTGTGTGTGTGTGTGTGTGTGTGTGTGTGTGTGTGTGTGTGTGTGTGTGTGTGTGTGTGTGTGTGTGTGTGTGTCTCTCTGTGTGTGTGTGTGTGTGTGTGTGTGTGTGTGTGTGTGTGTGTGTGTCTCTGTGTGTGTGTGTGTGTGTGTGTGTGTGTGTGTGTGTGTGTGTGTGTGTGTGTGTGTGTGTGTGTGTGTGTGTGCATGTGTGTCTATGCGTGTGCGTGCGTGCGTTGTGCATTGACCTCTCACCCCTGAGGCGATATATATGGGCAGGAAACACCATCCCAGCAACAGCACCATAAGCATACCCTGATGAAAAAAAATGTATTACCATTTACCAATTTATTAACATTTACCATTTATTTAGTATTAATTAATTTATTTATTAGATTTCCGGCCTATAATGACATACCTATTACAGGGACCCCTGCAGCTAGAAAGAGTATAGGTCCATATGTGGGTTTCAGAATTGTTTTAATCAATGGAAAGAGAGCTTGTGACTAAATAATAACTACATTGATCCATTTCCTGAGTTTTCCACCCGACAGGATTTCATTAAGTCTGTAAAAAATGACATGCAGGAGTCATTAGAGCCTAAAGGCTATATTTTCATCCATGCCTTACTCCTAAACTTCTGTGCCTTTTTGTGCCTAAAATACTTCAGATAGGCCTGCATGTCGGCCCAGGCACTTGCAGCGTCGCAGGTTCGAGTCCCATTCCTGACGACCTTTGTTGTGTGTCACCCCCCCCCCCCCCCCCCCCCCCCCTGTAGCTGTTCTACATTGAAACGTTGTGAGCTTATAGATCAGCTATTTGAAATATTTAAAAATGTTTTTCAAAATAGTAAAAAATGGCAAAAGAGTTTAGGGATAAGGGGTGAGGCATGGATGAAAATAGGGCCCTAATTGCCCAGACCGCTAGGCCAGTGGTCTGGGCACTTATTGCGATCACAGTTACTATCAAAACCTCCACCGGCTGTCAATTTGTCCGTCAGTCCGTCAGCCTGTCAGTCTATCCGTCACATCACGTCACACTTTTGCCCTACTCATATCTCCACCACCGTTGGTGCCCCTATCTATGCCAAACTTTGCACACACACTCCTTGGCTGCCAAACCACAACCTCCACCCCTCATGTCTCACATGGCCCTCTTCTAGCGCCACCATGAGGCCGATTCTTGCAAAACACATTTTTGGACACTGCTCCTACATATTTTGCCCTAAAATCACGCAAAGCGACACACAGTATGTCGAGTCATGTCGTCAATGGATCGGTCTCATTTAGCGCCACCATCAGGCTGATTTTTACATGCGTCATGACGGTCACTTATCTCCCGATTAGAGAGTCTGTCTGCTAGGGTCTAAAGTAGCCTGACAGTGAATCCCGTGGTGAATCACAGGGCCGCACTAAGTTGTTTCAAAGTTCTGTGTGTGTCAAAGTCTCTTCCAAAAAAAGAATACATTTCCCACAATGCTTTGTGGGAAGTGGGCGGTTCAGCTTGAGGAGGAAGCAGATATGGTATTTGTCCATGTAGTTCTTTTGGAGTTGTCATCGGGTGAAGGCAGAGTACCTGCTGCTTTTTGGTGACACGTAAAATGGATTTACAAGCTCACAGCGTGCCACCATGCGACACGTTGTGAGCTTGTAGATCTGCTATTTTAAAAAGTTACTTTAGGCACTTGAAGTACATTCTAATGCCAACACTAATACTTTTACTCAATACATTTTGAATTCCAGGCTTTTTGATCTTCGCTGCCTGTCTCTCCCCAACTCTCCCTCCTGTTTCCTGTCCATCTCCACTATACACTTTAAAGGCAGAAACATATCTTCCTTATAGGCCCCCAAAATATCATGTCAAATTTAATACATGACATGCAGTCTCTTACGTTCCATTCGTACGCGACCGCTGCGATGCCCGCCGCCGCCCCTGAACCCGCCAGGCCGATGAAGTGCCCGCTGCCAACGTTACTGGCAAACAGGGAGGCGCCCACCTGAGGACAGAGCACAGAGGGAATGATTTGAACCAACGTCAACACCTCTAGACATGTTGTATGTGTAAGCACTATGTTCACCTATCATGCATTTAGGTCAATAAACAGTGTCCATCCAACTCACCGGCCACCAGGTCATGCTCTTAATAAACAGTGTCCATCCAACTCACCGGCCACCAGGTCATTTAGATCAATAAACAGTGTCCATCCAACTCACCGGCCACCAGGTCATTTAGGTCAATAAACAGTGTCCATCCAACTCACCGGCCACCAGGTCATTTAGGTCAATAAACAGTGTCCATCCAACTCACCGGCCACCAGGTCATTTAGGTCAATAAACAGTGTCCATCCAACTCACCGGCCACCAGGTCATTTAGGTCAATAAACAGTGTCCATCCAACTCACCGGCCACCAGGTCATTTAGGTCAATAAACAGTGTCCATCCAACTCACCGGCCACCAGGTCATGCTCTTAATAAACAGTGTCCATCCAACTCACCGGCCACCAGGTCATTTAGGTCAATAAACAGTGTCCATCCAACTCACCGGCCACCAGGTCATTTAGGTCAATAAACAGTGTCCATCCAACTCACTGGCCACCAGGTCATTTAGGTCAATAAACAGTGTCCATCCAACTCACCGGCCACCAGGTCATGCTCTTGCCAGCCAGGAAGTATCCGTCCACAGTGCTGCGCTTGGTCTTCCACATAGACTGGCAGAGACATGGCTCATGTTAGACTGCTGTGTCTTAAAGGTTTTCATCTCAGAGACATGGCTCGTGTTAGACTGCTGTGTCTTAAAGGTTTTCATCTCAAGAATTCAAGCATTATGCATGAGGCCACAAACCCCCATTTACATCTGAGGGAGGCAAAAAAAAGCCTCTCCTTTTTTGGCCCCTGGTCATGGAATGACCTTCAGTCCAGACTCAAATTGGCTGTGTTAATTCCTTTGAGAAGTTTTAAGAGAATCACTCTAGACAGATCTACAAACGCTTGCACTTGTTCAGACCTGTAATTAATTTGCTCTGTGATCTCTTCCTTTGGGTACATTTGGGCACACTGTGCGTGTACTGCTACTTGTGAATTGTAAATTAGTTTATTATTTAGTGTACATTTTGTATTTTTGGGGTTCTTAGGTATCTGTTTGTGTATCATGGATGTTCTGTTTTTGTTGTGATGTCTTGTATGTAAGCAAGGATTGTGTAATTTTTTATTTCTGCCTCTTGGCCAGGTCACACTCGAAAAAGAGATCATGTCTCAATGTGTTTTCTGGTTAAATAAAAAAAATAAAAAAATATGATTGTTTTATATTCCCAATTCACACAGTAAAAATCCTCAGTGTTAATTTAACAGTATACAAATGGACCTGGTTCCATTTGTACCCTCCCACGATTTTTGTAACCCATTTTTTCACCCAGTGCCAATTTGCCTAACTTTAATCCTGGTTTCTGCTCTCCCTCTGCCACGCCTGGGGAGACCCTGCTGGTCCGGGGGAGGCAGTATAGAAACCAGGATTACTGCATGGCTTTGTGAGGGTACCTACACACAGAAAGGACCTTTCGACTATTATTTGGTTCCTAACTATCAATCGTTTAGCATGGGGACCCCCTGGGGAACCCTCAAGGACCCCTGCTGCATGTTCAGGACAACTGGTGTTCGATTTTATCGCCTAATTCAAATCACTCACTTCATTCATTGATACAATCGTACCTACAGTATAATAATACATACATACATACCACCATGTTGTTGTGTGTGCATGTGGCTCAGCCCAGTACTCACCCAGAGACCCACAGCCAGCACCAACACAAAGTAGACCACCAGAACTACTATGTCCACAGTGACCAGGGTGGGCTGAACCCCGGGGGACGCCGTGGTGCTGGGGACACTGCTGGGGACACTGGTCCCCTGGGAACCTGCCATCAGGTCAGAAGGGCTTCCACCCACTGCAGCTTCCAAGCAATGAAACTGATGAAAATGCTGCTGCTGTGGTGAAATGCATACAGTATTACATGATTATCTGTGAATTAAAAATCATAATGCTGATATTGTCCGCTCACATGACATGTTATTCAAATTAATCAAATAATATAATGCAGTAGTTATAACACTGTAATATGTATTGTCATTGAGTCTCTTAAATCCACTATTCCGTTATGACATTATATTACATATAAGGGTCATAAGGGTCACAATGCGATTCGTTTTCGATGTCAGTGTTTAAAATTCTAATCCTGATGATTTGTGCAGGGGAACTCAGTCTGTTGTTATAAAGTTGCTATAAACTCAGTCTGTTGTTATAAAGTTATGAGCTCAAGCTGATGTTATAAAGATAATATTAACTCAATCTGTTCTTATAAAGTGCTGTGCTACCATGTAGTGGCTCTTATTTTAACTGCACTGTGCTCTCTTAGCTTCAAACAACATGAACCATTCAAGCTGTTCCTTCTGTAACAAGTTGACATTTAAATTTAAGTTCACAATTTAATTGTTGCTCATTTTGTACATGTGCACAAAACATTAATGTGAAGTATAAAATATGGTTGTGTTTATTTGTCTATATTTTTCTCATAACTTACAGGTAGGGGTTTCACATCATCAATTTCACTTGTTTATCCTGTATACTGTATGACTTCGCTCTCCTCCGATTGGATGAAAGCGATATCCCAACTGTTACTTTATTAAAGAGCTGGAGAAGCAGGGAGACTCCTGTTATTGAACAAACACTGGCTCTATTTTGATTGTCTTAAGTACCAGCTCTTATGCCTTAACTTAAAGGGCCAGTTCACCTCTGGGACAACCAGATCTTATTTTATTGTTGTTTGGGACAAGAGCAACACAATGAGTCATCATGCTGCATCATATGATGCAAAATGCATCATCATTCATGCTGAAATACTAAAATATCTCAAAACACAGATTGAACGCAAACAATAACTCAGGATTGTGTTGATCTTGTCCCAAACAACAATAAAATAAGATCTGGTTGTCCCAGAGGTGAACTGGCCCTTTAACGTACTGTCCATACTGTCTCTGACCACCAAACTTTTTCAGCTACAAAATGACGTCACTCGCATCTTCTGAAAAGCATTAGCCCGAATTAGAGTTCGGAAAGCTGCACGTCGGAAAGTCGGAACTCTCCGATGAAAAGTTTGGTGTTCGGAGACAGTATGGACAGGCCTTTAAGTTAAGGCATAAGAGCTGGTACTTAAGACATTCAAAATAGAGCCCAGTCTATATCAACGAGTACTATCAGAATATATAGGTAGTTAACAGAACACTTGTGTTAACAAAGTTAAAACTTTAAATGATTGATTTCAACATTTTGAAAATGTATTTTTTTCTTTCAAAACAACAGTAAGCTGTGGTCTACTACTGTCCAAAATCTGAATAGGACCCACAAATTCTGGCCTCATCACAGCTCTAATTACACTTTGGAGAAGACGCTATAAGAACTAACATAACCAACCCTCAATACTTCTTGAATCATGTCAAAGCTTATTATCATATCATAATCATCCAATTAAAAACACTTTGTGATATTGTATCATAACGGCAATCATAAACATTCACAGCAGTGTATATGGAGATTATAGGAAAATCCCTAATGTCGCCTGTCTCGGGTGGAAACCTTGCATGTCCCTTTTTCAACTTTTTTATGTTTTATCATAAATTAATGCCCTACTTCAAAATACAAGAGCGTCGCACAGGCATAGTGAAAATACCAGATCGACAAGCTCACAACGCCTCGCTTTGCGAGGCGTTGTGAGCTTGTAGATCTGCTATTTTCTGTATTTTGAAGTTCAGTCTTTTGAAGACAATCATTTAAAAAAAAGGGAACGGGTTTTGGACGTACAAGATTTCCGCCTGGCCGACAGCAACAATAATATTGTCCAAATAAATGTTCAATGTTCAGTGCACTCACCTCTCAGTGAGGTATACGTGGTCACACCGGGAATCCTTTCAACCAGGTGATTCACATGGTCCGAGCACAACAACAAGCAGTCCAACACGTGTCACATATTATCTGTCACCTCATGCAGTGTCACTCCTTCTCCTGTGTGTTTCCACGCTCGTCTGGCAGCAGGTTCCCTTTCCACCGGGGGATCAAACTCCACTCTGGGGTCTTGTATAATGCAATGTCTTCTGGTTAAAATGTAAGGGCTTTATTACAGGCTGCCAAGAATGGTGTTTGCACAACACCTTTCCTTGGGTTAATCAGAGAATGACGAGTTGCTGGATGAGCTGTAAAAGAGCTTAATTACACCACAGAGCAGGGTGAGGTTTAGGGGAGGGGAGGAGGGGAGGGAGGGGAGGAGCAGGGGCGTCACACCAAATTCTGGGCCCTGGGTACAAGGATTCACTGCGGGCCCCCCCCATGAATGTTAACTATTGAAAAATAGCAGATATACAAGCTCACAGCGCGGCACCGAGTGCCGCGCTGCAAGCTTGTAGATCTGCTATTTTTGAAAAATCGTGAAAATGTGTGCAAGAAACGTCAAGGACCCCCAAGATGATATGTATTTGGCCACGGACCCCGATCTCAAAATATTTCGTTCCAGGGACCCCCAGAAGCAAAATTTGAGTTAGAAATGTTCGCTTAAAAAATACATAGGCCTATATTAAAAGATTTTCACACATTTTCACAACTTTTCAAAAATAGCAGATCTACAAGCTTGCAGCGCGGCACTCGGTGCTGCGCTGTGAGCTTGTATATCTGCTATTTTTCAATAGATAAAGTTATTAGGGCCCCTCCACCTTGGGCCCCAGTAACTCAGTCCCACTTTCCTACCCCTTGTGACGCCCCTGGGGAGGAGGGGAGGACAGTCACTGTTGTGGTTTGTGTGCAGGAATGTACCTCGAGGACCATCGGACCACTGACCTCAGAATTGTGTCAGTGATGGAAAAAGTACTCACATTCTTTGCTTAAGTAAAAGTATCAGTACTCCAATGTAGGAAAAACTCTGTTTTCAAAAGTCTGGAATTAAAAATGTACTTGAGTATCAAAATGTACTAAAAGTACCAAAAGTAGAAAGTAGGCCTACTAATTATGCAGAATCCCCTGTTTCACAAGTATTCAGATCTATAAAATGTATAACAATCTTTGGAAAAGATCTACAAGCTCACAATGCGCATTGTGAGCTTGTAGATGGGCTATTTTCAAATGGCTGAAACATACCGGTAGTGCTGAAGTGGTTAATGTATGTTTTGTAATAATAATCAAAATCTACAAAGTAACTAGTAACTAAAGTTCTCAAATAATTGTAGTGGAGTAAAAGTGCAATATTTGCCTCCGAGACATAGTGGAGTATAAGTAAAAGTACTGAAAATTGGAGATATAGTAAAAAGAATTGTACAGGACTTGAGTAAATGTACTTTACACCACTGATTGTGATGCAATTCAGCAAGTGTTTTGAGCAGAAAAAAATGTCTCCCAATGTGTGCTAATCTCCTGGTAGTAACTGTTTTGTGCGGAGGTTGAAAATGTACTGTACTGTTTACTGCAGTATTTCTCAAAGTGGATTCCAGGGACTCTGTGGTTTCCTTTATGGGGGTCTAAATGGACCCACACAAGTCTATAACTCTGACAGTGTACAAATGGAACCAAATGAACCCTGACGGGTCCATTTGGTTCCATGTGTACACTGTCAGAGTTAAGGGGACACCTTGAAATGTAAAAGTTTGAGACCCACCGGTTTACTGTACCTACCAGGTTCACACAGTGCGAGGTAGTGGAGGTGGTTACAGGGTACATGTGGTCAGGTTCACACAGTGCGAGGTAGTGGAGGTGGTTACAGGGTACATGTGGTCAGCCAGCTCCAGCTGCTGATAAATAGTTCAGCCACAAATCACCTCTGTTAGCAGCAACACTGGGAGCTTGGAGCCTTGGACACAGGAATGTGAGACCTTTCAGGTGTTGCCAACTGTAATCATCATCTCCCACTCCCGTTTGTGCGTTATTTGCTAAATAAACACATTGCGGTATACTGCAACTATTTGAACATAATAAGACAATGTTTGTTTTTCAGCGTTTATTTTTTGTCTTTAATTTAGAGTAGCCAAACATGTTAGTCGGTATGTAGCCTACACATTTCTGCGCTGCCACTGATGTTGTGCCCTATACTGACAGTGAGGAGCCCCCACCTCCATCCGGCTTACAGGGATACTGAGCCAAGCCGAGCTTCATTTGTGAACCTGTGAACTCATGAACCCGGCTACAGCTCCGGCACCTACAGTGATAATAATTTACTGATTAAGCACAGACGGCGGTGGAATCAAACCCCTAGTGGTGGAGCACAGGTACAGGTTCACCCCTGCACCACCTGTTCGCAGTAACATAACACGACACGTTATCTGAAATCTATATTTTCATTTCATTCCAAGAACCTGTATGTAGGCGTATGTACTGTACAGGGTATATGCACGTCTGAAACTCCTTTGCATATCTCGAGAACTGCTCATCGGATCAACACACAGTGACAGCTAAAGTACTCAAATGTTTTACCCAAGTGAAACAGAAGGGTGCAGATCTTGTTTTTTTAGCAAATATTCAAAAGAGAACTTTGAAGGAGGAGTTGCCACTATACTCTAAAAAAAAAGGCATTCACACCACATATGGTTTCATACCACTCTTTATATTTATAATACAAAATACAGACTCACTCCATATCAGTCTTAATGGCACAGCAATTCTGCATGTTACAGGTGTCTGTAATAATTATTATTAAAAGAGCTGGAAAAAATTAAACTTATAACATCAGAAAAACAAAACCAGTGGCTATTACTGTGTACTGTAACTGTAAACTAACAATATAACAGGGAGACGTTCCTCTTATCTCTTAAAAATGATCTAGTTTAATCTTTGATGTTTCACAATGTGCGACTATTATCTGAGAAGCTGGTACCTTATAGTTTATTATAGTTAGTGGTGGATTTATGTACAATACTGTTATACTGCCAAGTTGGAAAAACAAAATGAAACAAATGTGTGATTGTGTTAAGTGGCATCCCAATCACTCAGTAATGGATTAAAAAAACAAACACAAAAAGAAAGTGCTGAAATCAGCTTTGTTAACAAATAACAGTCCTTAATCGTTGAAATATTAAGACTAACTTCATGGACAAAGTGCTTTGAAATAGCTATAAATCTCTATATATACAGTACATACTCTCTTATAACTGTACAAACCACAACATAGCTATGTTACAGTGCATAGACATGGTGGAATGGAGCTGAATAAAATTATTGCATGCTGCCCGGTTTTAAAAGTGTGTTTCCAGTCCAACCAATGTATTACAGTACGTGCCTCTTATGAATCTTTTGAACTCTTAAAATAATACTGTGTAACATTCATTTTAGTAGTCTTTTTGGTGACATCACTGGTAGCTCTGTTGTCATTACAGTTCCTGTCTATGGTCTATTTGGAACTGCTTCAAAACGAATGTCACAAGGATCATGTGCAGGGGATTATGTTTGGATAGCAACAACGGGGCTATCAGTAATGTAATGTACAGAAAGAAAGAAAGAAAGAAAGAAAGAAAGAAAGAAAGAAAGATGTTTCCAGTTAATTTCTGGTGCGTTCAACATTTTGAACTAAAAAAGATACCAGTGAAAGATTATATGAAGAGAAGTGAAAAAAAGTTACACGGTATGATTTTAAACTGATAACAATTATTATCTGTGAAGGGACAATAATTATTACCCCCCAACTGCTTGTCCAGTTTTTGTCCAGGATTTTCAAACCCCCACCAAAAACCAGTTCAGACTGTTACTGTACAGGTGGCTGGAACGGACTTATAGAGAAGACACTAAGGCATGGAAGATTACATGTTTACAAAGTACCATCAGGACTGTACTGTACAGTATAGGTGTAACCATGAATATTCTACTGAGAAAATATACTCCAGTCAGTCAGTCAGTCATAGAACCTGATTTACATTCAGCATGGTGGCGGGTGGCTTACAAAAATACACACGTAAACTAGTAGGAAAAATGTCCCTTTGTGGTTTCCGTCCACCCCACTCACCATATCTCTCATTAAAGTTAAAATATCTATTTCAGCATGTTTCATAAACTTATTTTTTATAGTCCTATACATCAATATATTATAGATTTTATTTTATTGTACATTTGTCATACCAACATCTATGGACACCCATTTGGCTAAAAAGAGAGAAGTGTAAACTAACAATATTAGAGGATACTTCAATGTGATTCATTCAGACAAAATTGAGATTCCTGTCATGTTTTCAAATAAGATTATGTTTTGTGATCTCTTGCTAGCCTGGTTCCAGCCATAGACCCATGTTTCTCTGGTCTGGAATTGTGTTCATAATAAGTGATTTCTGGAGCCGAAATGACAGCTCCTCCAATTAGCGCAGAGGGTGGGGGTGTGTTTAACAAATAACCAATCCGTGCCGTCAAAGTCCCTCCCCTCCAGAAATCGCTCAAACAGGGCACAATGTCAGACTCAAGCTCAAGAGTCTGAAATCAGGCTAATCTCTTGCTGAACTTGTGGGCCAGCTGTTAACTGGCCATAGACTGTAGCCTTGGCTTTAAAGCAGTGATTTTCAACCTGTGTTGAGCTCTGGACTTAATTTTATTCATTCCGGTTCCATTCAGTGCCATGAAGTATTATGATTATACTAGGATGAAGATTTTTTTTCCAAAAAAGTGTACAGAAAGAGTTAGAATTATGTTTTTCTGTGGCCACACCCACCAGTTCCTTAAGCATGCCTGGTTGTCAGGTGGGTGGTGACCCAGTTGAAGTTAGCCACACCCACAGTGTTGGGTGTATGGTAAAAGGGGAGGGGCTGAGTTTATGATGTCATTTACTCAGTGTTTTTCAGTTGTGCCTTTTGACTCAGAGGCTATCAGCTTTCAGGAAGTAACCAAAAATACACAGGGAAGACATATTTGAATATTATAATCACACCTGGGGCATAGAGTTATATATAAATAGAGAGCGGACCAGCCCCGCCCCCAGCTATCATTTCAATGCAAGTTGCTCAGTGGCGTTTAAGCACCCGGAAGACTTCAGGAGGAGCCATTTTGGCACATAAATACGGCACCCTGATTGGTAGGTTTGGATTATGTGCCAAATTTTTTGATTGGCCGAGGCCTGAGCAGGCGCACTAAGGTAAACAGTAGCCTTAGCAGTTAGCATACATACGCACGCGCAGTAGCGTTTAACTGCAGTCCCATGTTTGACCACTAGGCTAAGGCTGCTTCAATGCTCTACAGTGGATTCTGGGGGCTTGACCTGGGGGTCTGTTAGAGTAATGTTAACTCCATTAGACACATGCAAAACAGAAAAAGTGCAAAACTATGGCACCACCTCTTTAACAATTCCCTCTTAACATTTAGTTCCCTTTAATGATCCCTATAGGGGGTTCCAAATGGACCCTTACAGGTAATTTGTCTCTCTCAGAGTTATGATGGTCCTTGATAAAAAAAAAAGTTTAAGAATCACTGGTATTGTAATTGTATAGCAGACATGAAGTCCACATCACCACCTGAATGTCCTGGTTATGGATCCTAACCCTACTCTGGAACACCCCACACTAACACATACTTGTATGGATATATTTAGTACATGAGAAGTGTCACAGTCACAGTCATTTATAGCTCATTTAATCATTATTCTTTCATGTTATTATCTAACATTACTGATCTGAAAGCCAGACAGATTTATCCTTAGTCGCGTGCCAGTGTTGCACAGTGAAAACAGTATCTACAAAGCTTTTGACGACTTGTAGATCTGCTATTTGTCAGTGAGTGACACACCGATATTCCAAGGATAACAGGCTTGATATTAAAGGATATCAAGTCCTTAAACTGTCAACGTTGGTGTTGATGGACTTGGAATGAAATATTATTTAAACATAATGTTTATATATTTACAAAGAAGAATATCTATATATTTCTTAGACATTTTAAAATATTTTCCCATGGACCACCTGCAATTATGCCAAGGACCAGCACTGGTTGAGAATCACTGCTTTGAAAGAGTTAAAGAGTTAAAGGGATATTTCGCTTTCAAACATGTTTGGGTTCATTTTATCGTCTACTCAGGCTTCTGTGTTTTCACCCCAGACAGTTTGTAAGTTGCTTGATTCAGTATTTATATATTTGATATACATGTTATCAGACACGCCCCCTTCCAATACAAACCCATTGTAACTCCAAACTCCATTTTAACCACGATAGACTCATTGAAAATACATGTCCTTGTGAATATATCGTTGTGAGGGGTCAGTGTATAACTCAATAACCCTTTTCATGTTTGTAATTATAAATGTTTCCACCCCCCCAACAAAAAACAAAAAAACAAAAATAAAACAAATAAAACAGAAGTTGGGTTTACCGGATATCTAAATCCTAACATATTTGAAAGTGAAATAGCGGAAGAGTTTTAGTCACACACACATTCACAGTTGACCATTTGAACAAAACATATTTTCTATCCATCTCTTTCTGATTGCTGTGAGCTTTACAAACTGCTTCCTGATTCCTGTGATCCAGAGCGTTGCAGTCCTGACCCTATAGCTTTATGTTTAGAATATAAAAATACATCAACGCATAAAAACATGTCTCTGTTCAAACTTGTGAACCACGTCATACTGTGTGTCTGTCTGTCTGTCTGTCTGTCTGTCTGTGTGTGTGTGTGTGTGTGTGTGTGTGTGTGTGTGTGTGTGTGTGTGTGTGTGTGTGTGTGTGTGTGTGTGTGTGTGTGTGTGTGTGTGTGTGTGTGTGTGTGTGTGTGTGTGTGTGTGTGTGTGTGTGTGTGTGTGTTACTGTGAGTGTTACCAGGCCAGAGGGGAGGCCATTCGTGGAGCCATGGGGCTTTTAGGGTTTTCTGCCACCTGCTGGTCACTAAGGGCTCTCTGTAATAAAAGAAAAGAAAAGAAAAAAAAAAAAAAGAAAAAACGATCAAAAACTAGCATCTAACATTCATTTGGAAGTGCTACAGCTAAATTCCAGCCCGTTGCGTTGGCCAACTAAGCCTTTACTTATATGAAAATGATGAGTATCACTGTAGCAGGAGTTTAGAACAATTCAATTGAATTGTTCTTACTAATTCAACAGTTTAGAGTTAGTTTTACTACAAAGACTTGTAAAACATTGTTCACTGCATTTTTCATGTGATATTCTTTTCTTCATTTCCCCCCAGCCGTGTCTCCTTCTCTTCCTCTGTATGTCACACTTCCTGGTTTGGTTTATTTTAGTTTTTGTCTGCGGAGTTGAGTTACTTTTGTGCCTCGGTCGGAGTTACCAGTCTACCAGTATCATTGCAGACTTTAGTTGTATTGATTGACCGGTTGTTTATTATTTTTATAGCTGGGCCGATATCGGCGTTAATTTGCTGTGTTAATGCGACACTCTTATCGCACGGTAAAAAAATATCGCCGTTAATCGCTATTCTCAAAGTTGGGTATTGGAGCTGCATGCGCGATGACATCACACGCTGCCTTGTTTTGTTAGACCGCAGCCAACATGTTGTCTAGGCAGAGGTGTTCTAAAGTCTGGCTGTATATTTCACGACAATGTGCATGTTAATGTCACACTGTCATTGGCTGCACCTGTGTGCTGTGCTAGCTTTCCTATCTTCAGTTGTTAAAGGGATCCCTGGCTAATACGACAAATATGCCTTAATACATTATAATTGTCCTCTATAACTACAATGTAAAATTAAATGGCATAAATGTCATGTGTCATTTTTATGGCATGCATGTACAAAAAACAAAACACAAACACATTTGAAATATTGATTTGTTGCTCATAATTAACCATAAGAAGTATTAAGTTTGTTTTTATTTGCACATGCATGCCATAAATTCCATAGGGATAGATCACAAATTACATTTATGACATCATCAACTTGCGACGGGCATTTCCCCTATTGAGTGAAAGATTAGCTATTTCTAGAAGAAATAAAATAATTGAGGTGTTTTTAATTTTACATTGTATTTATAGAGGACAATTATAATGTATTAAGGCATATTTGTCATATTAGCCAGGGATCCCTTTAACAGTTACTCAAGATCACTGCATGGCCATGGACAGACATGACGATGTCTCTCCGTTCTGTGTCCGAGCTAGACAGTGCCCTAAAAAGTGTTTTCAAGCCGCCTCCTACCACGTTCTGACTGCCGTGATGATCAGTGCCGTCATTTTTGACCAATAACGCTCACCTCAAACTTGCTGATGAACTCGGAGAAGATGCCGAAGAAGGCCTCTGTGTTGGTGGTCTTGCTGTCCTCTCCGAAGTACTGAGCCGTCTTGTTGAACTCGTCCACAGACCTCTGCTGTAAGGACTCCAGAGACTGGAGAGCCGGGTGCTTGTTCTCCAGGAAGTTCTGCACACAGCCTGGTCAAGGAGCTTTACAGCGATTCAACAGGTACTACTAGAGCAGTGGTTCTCAATCTTTTCAGCCCGGGACCCCCAAAATAATCTTATTTTGTTGATACTGGTGACCCCTTCGCCCTCACAAACACTTGTAGCAGTTGGCATGACATTTAGTTTAACTCAGTCTGTTCCACTGTGAAAATAGCAGATCTACATGTTCACAACGCCTCTTGTGAATTCCTGCCTCTAATATTTGACAATTTACAGAATGTTTAACCAGAGGTATGTGATGCAGATACCCTGAGTCGGAAACAATATTAACTAACATTATTAATGTTAATATTGTCCCCCCAAAATAATTTGGTGACCCCCTGAGGGTCCCGACCCACAGGTTGAGAACCACTGTTCTAGGCCAATTAAGGGTTCCCAAACTTTTCAGGATTTCAACTGGGGACCCCCCAAAATAATCATTTTTGAACTTGGGACCGCCCACCCTTACAAGTACTTGGAATTGTATAGGATTTACAATTAGTTTGACTCAGTTCCACAGATTGTGAAAATAGCCTAGCCGACGTACAAGCTCACAACGCCTCGCACAGCCACTTTGTCCCTCTCCTCTCCTCAATGGCAGAATGTTTTCAACCCGCCTGAAAATGTATTCTTTGTTTATCAAAGAGCTGGAAAGGCACCAAACAAAAACTCTATAGCAATGATTACCATCAGAATAATAATGTTTTAAGCTTTTAACGAAAAACGTTTTGTTTTCACCGAAGACGATCACTTGCCTTCCCTACCTTTAATCCATACTTAAAGATTGCACAAGGAACCCAGGCAGTTATTGGACTCTTCTGTGTCTTGTCCAGTGCACTCTGAGGCAACGCGGACATAATTTGTGTGCTGGCGGATCTCGCCGGGTCCTCCGGCGTCTCGAAATGACGCGGAGGGGGACATGACTCCTGCTGCTGTCTGAGTAAATGAGGAAGTGATCCGCGGTGGAAAACGAGTGATAAATCATAGCGATTTTATCATTATAATGGATAAGCCTAAACAAACCAGTTCACATGAACAATACTGATGTAAAATAAATAAGATATCTGAACGGCTACATTTATTTTATACAATTAAAAGTTATAGGGGGGTTTGCCCAGGTTTATTTTTCTTCCGAACGCCAAAATAAGCCTGGGTTTCCGAGGCTATGTCCAGTGTGACTGAGAGACTCCCACTTTTTTTCTCTCTCTCTCTCTCTGGGAAGGATACACTCATGACCACAGCGAAGCGGTCCTCTGCAGTAGCTGGCATCTTCTGACACACTGACCTGATCTCCTGAATGGTGGTGTGGAGGTCATCCAGGTCTGACGTGATGGTCCTCTGGTTCACTGCACAGAGAGAGACGTGTGAGTGTGTGTGTGTGTGTGTGTGTGTGTGTGTGTGTGTGCGTGCGTGCGTGCGTGCGTGCGTGCGTGCGTGCGTGCGTGAAACAGGAGAGGAGAATGATAGAATGATAAAAAAAACTCTTAAAGTGCTTGATCAAATCAAATCAAAGTTTATTTACAGTATAGCACCTTATCAATGACCAAGAGCGAAAGCGCTGAACAAGAACACGTTTAAAAACAAGCAAAAGAAAATAATTGGCAAACAAATACATGACAAATACAACCTTGTAAGAACAAGGCGTTCTCAGGAGGTGGAAACACTAAATGGAATGGAATTGTAAAAATAAAGACAGACTAACCTTTGGCTGCGAGGGGCACCGTGGTCAGGTCTTTGGAGAAGTCCAGCACGTCAGGAAAGTGTTGACACAACGACTTGATCAGGATGTGCAGAAAGGTCGACTTCCCGTCTACTGTTTTAGTGGTGCTGAGCTGGGGAGGAGGAGACCACCAATATGCTTTAGCTATTAAAAAATAGCAGATATACAAGCTCACAGTGCCGCGCTGCGAGCTTGTAGATCTGCTATTTTTGAAAAATGTTGACATATTTTGCAAATCCTTGATGTATATTTTTTAATGCGAACATTTGTAACTCAAATATTTGCTTCTGGGGGGGTCCCTGATAAATAATATTTTGAGATTAGGGTTGGCAGCCAATTACATATAATTCTAGGGGTCCTTGACATGAAAAGGTTTGAGAACTACTGATGATAGAAACACAAGTTTTTCAAAAAACCTTAGAAGGATTTAGAAGTAATTTATAGAATCGGGTCAAAATATTTAAAGACTTACAAACATTTTCAAGATTTTCCCAAAAATAGCAGATCTACAAGTTCGTAGCGCGGCACTTGGTGCCGCCCTGTGAGCTTGTAGATCTGCTTTTTTAATAGTTAAAGTATAAAATAATGGTTAAAGTTCCAATATCAATATCAGATAATAATATGTTGTTTGTACCTCAGTTAGGAAGTTGATTTTGAAGCCGGTGGTCTTGTTGGTTTTAGGCTGACCAGTGTTCAAGTAGTTCCCCATCGCCAACACAAACTAATGACAGACACACCACAAGAAGACAAACTCTTGACAGTGTTCTTCCATATTTTGCACTGATTATTGACTAGTACATATATAGACATTTTATATATTCATAAATCAAAGATCAACGTTTGAGGAAAGTAAGTGCCACACTCATTCCCCACGTCAAGACTAGGGTGACCACCTGTCCCGCAAATCGCGGGACAGCCCCGAAATGACACCCTCTGTCCCGCGTCCCGTAATGCAGCGCAAATATCCCGCAAATCAAATATATGATGGGGGGGGAAAAAAAGAAGAAGAAGAAAAAAAAAAAAGATTCCTCGTTAATGCATAAATAAATATCATTGGTTGGGAGGGAGGGTAGGTGGGCATAAACAACAACAACATCCGTGTGTCAAAGTCAGGTGACACGCGTACACGGCGCTTACAGGTGCATAACTGCTGTCAGTCAAAAAAAGGACCAAGCGGAAACACCAAGGCTGATCGCGCGGAAAGTCCGGCAAAAACAAACAAAACGACAACATGGAGGAAAGTGGCAGTCAGGAGGAAACTCCAGCTCAGAAAAAGAAAAGATATTGTTCATATAACAAAGAGTGGGAGCTAAAATATAAGTGGGTGAGATGTGTTTCAGGCGATGCAAGCAAGGCAGAGTGTACAATCTGTCATCGGAACTTCACTATCAACCACGGAGGAGAGAATGATGTCAAACGGCATGGTGACGGTGAAATGCACAAGAAGAACGTCCAGCAAAGGCAGGCCAACACCAGCTTGACAAGCTTTTTTAAAACACAACAATATGACAGCAGCAAAGATAAAGTCACCGCAGCAGAGGTAGCCAGTGTATACCATACCGTGCAGCATGGCTTATCTTATCGATCGGGAGATTGTGGAATGAAACTTAACCCAGTTATTTTCCCGGACTCAGATATAGCCAAGACTATGGCTTGTGGACGCACAAAGAGTGCTGCTATAGTTACTGATGTCCTTGGACCTGGATCTGTGGAGACGTGCTTGCAACAGTTAAATACACCACTGGATCCTGACAAGCCAGATTCTCTCCCTTTTTTTTCTATTGCATCCGACGCATCAAATCACGGCACAGTCAAACTGTTCCCTCTAGCAGTGAGGTTTTACACTCCAGCACTTGGCGTGCAGAACAAGTTGCTGGACTTTTATGACGACCACAAAGAAGATTCTGATGCCATATTTAATCAGGTTAGTTCAAGGCTGCAAGCGTTAAACCTGGGGCTAGAACGGGTCTCTGCATATGGAACAGATAACGCCAGCGTTAATTATGGGGTACACAAATCAGTCTATAAAAAATTAAGAGACAAGAACGGTGCAATCATTAAAGCCAACTGCGTGGCCCACATTCTGCATAATTGTGGGAGGAATGCAGCTGACAGGCTTGATGTGGATGTTGAGACTGTAGTCACGAAAATATTTAGCCACTTTTCAATATCCTCAAAACGAACCCAAGAATTGAAAGACATTTTTGATTTTGTGGAAGAGGAATACATGACACTTCACCGGCACGTATCAACACGGTGGCTCAGTTTATGGCCAGCTGTCAAACGCCTATATGACTGTTGGCCCGCTGTCAAGAGTTATTTTGTGTCTCTGGGTGAAGAGAACTGCCCAGCAGCTCTATGGAAGTTGTTTCGTGATGATGAGGATGGCGAGGGAAAGCCATGTAAACTGCAGGCATACATTGTGTTTTTGAATAATAGCCTAAAGCTTTTTTATGATTCTGTGCTTGAAGTTGAGGGGAACGAGACAACTGTCTGTGAGCTTTTCAATGTCATGACGAATATAAAGCTGAAACTTGAACAACGATTAAAGGATCGTTTCTTTGGATTTGAGACAAGCACTATCCTGCAGCAATTTCCTACCACACAGGCTACTGCGATCGAAAATTACCTTCTCAATTTCTATGACAAAGCAGTCACTTACCTCAACAAATGGTTTGATTTCTCTGATCAGAATTACCTGAAACACATCTCATGCTTGGCTGTTAATAGGGAATTCAGCTTCCAAGAGCTCTGTGGAGCAGCTGAGGCTCTTAACATGAGCAAACAACTGGACATGGATCAACTTTATGACGAGTTTAGCGTTATGCTCCCACGGATGAGAGAACTCGCAGTGAAAAAAGATCCTGTCGCATCTAAGTGGACAACATTACTGAAGGATGCAAAATTGCCAAACATGACAGCTTTATTGTCCTTCATCTTGAGTATTCCAGTCACCAATGCTTTTGTGGAGAGACTGTTTTCATTGATGGTGGGCGCTTGGACCAACGATAGGAATCGCTGCAGCATTGATCTAATAAAAAACGAAATTCAAGTGAAAGTGAACTACAGCTACACCTGCCAGGAATTTTACAAGCATGTATTGAAAGAGAAGGATCTGCTAGATGCTGCCCGTTCCAACAAGAAGTACAAGTTCAAGAAGAAGGCTGGATAAAGGTAAGCTAACCTGTGTGTGTGTGTGTGTGTGTGTGTGTGTGTGTGTGTGTGTGTGTGTGTGTGTGTGTGTGTGTGTGTGTGTGTGTGTGTTCATTGCTGTTCATTCATGTTAAACTAAATAGGCGCCTCTCATTTTCTTCTCTCCCCTTTCTGCCTCCCTCTATCTCTCTCTCTCTCGCTCTGTGCAGGGCAGGGTAGCCTACTGAAGTCAAGAAATATGGCTTTGCCGAAGTCAGACCTTTTTTCTTTTTTTGTGTGTGTTTTTCATAATCTACAGTAGATATCTGTAGTTTGCACTGATTTTTGTGCCTGAGACTGAGTAACATTATTGCATTGGCAGCGCCGACTGCCTTATTTTGGCTGTATGGACATGATGGTCGGTCAGGTCGGACCGTGCGCATGTTTCTTTTATTTTTTCTGAACGTTTTTCTTATATCTACACTGTAGATTCTACAGTAAACTGTCAGTTTACCCTCTAGTTTATCATTGTGTCTGAGATGGGTGATTTGGAATGCCTTGGACTGCCTCATTGTCGCCGTATCTTAGTGCTCCCTCAATCGCGGAGCTGTCTCCCTTCATTGTTGTGTTAATAGGCTATTTAGAGAGAGAAACACTTTACTTGTCTTTATTACATGGCGATGTGTGTTGTGATGCTTGATAAAGTTGTTGTTTGATGTAATAAACAAGTATTATTTGAGAAATGAGAAACAGTGTAGTTGTGATTAGTTTATACCCCCCCCCCCCCCCCCCCCCCCGTCCCCCCCCGTCCCCGTCCCCGTCCCGCATTGTCCCGCAACAGGGGGTCGCCTGTCCTGCATTGGGCCTGTCTGGAGGTGGTCACCCTAGTCAAGACAGAAGATAAACGTGTCGTGCATAACTGATGTACTGTACACATCCTGTTGAGTTTACCCCTGACACATTGATATCATTCAATAGCTGGATGCAGATGGAAGGTGTTTTGTTAAGGTATTTTCAGTATCTTATCAGAACCACATGGTAAAAAAGGAAAGGCCATTTTTACGGAATTCTTCCACGTGTGTCACAGAAAGAGGAGTTGGGCGGACCAATCAGAGGCAGGACCCCCTCTTTCCCAGAGGCACTTTGCTTTGGCAATGTTTGTCTCCTCATGCCAATAAAGCTCCTTCTTTGGATTGAATTTAAGTCCCGGAAAAGACACACTGTGATTGGCCAGTAGTCACTTTGAGTGGCAGCGTGCCTTTCACATATCCGTACTTCCGTCTATCCTTTTTCACCAGTGGCTCCGATGAACTGCAGCGGTGGAAGAGGTACAGTATCTAGCTTTTTATATCTATGCACAGTAGCATCCAGACCTCTCAGTCCCTCCATCTGGGACAGGTCTACTTTCTGTGCCCAGAATCAGGTCATAATATCTGGAACAAACTCACAGCAAACTGCTACGACTCTTTGGGCCGATGCATACGCCGCTTTTAGGGACGAGTTTAATTCCGTTCGGTTGGGGGTGTCACAGCAGCTGGGCAGCACCGAACAGTCGACTTTATGACGGTACCCGCCCTCCCCCACCTCTGAATGACGTCATATTGTAGTTTGGACAGAGCCGAACCGAATTAAACTCGGCTCTAAAAGTGGAGTATGTGCACCGAGACAAATCTTTCTGTTTGCTGTTGACTTTTACTTTTGTTTTATTTAGTCTACGCTCTTATTTTTCATATTTTAGTTTTCTCTTAAAGCTCAGTGTCTTTTAATGTCTTAATGCATTATGTTAAACACTTGCTATACAAATAGTGTTGTGCGTGTGAAATCATCATCATAAGTGGAAGTTAAGCAGGAACGCCTTGTGAGTGGCAAAAACTACTTTCTGGCCTTGACAGCCCATACATCCAAAGAGAAAGGTACTATCCGATTGCTTTGAACTATATTAAACAACGTTAAACTTGCCATTCATTTTATGGATGTACAATTGTACATACCCTCATACTGTACACTTGCCTTGCCTAGTATGATGTTATTGTCCTAATAGCATGCATTACAACAGTACCTCTAGGATCTTGGCCAGCTTCTTGCTGGTCTTCAGCTCCATGGAGGCGTTGTAGATGCACTCATAACCTCCTCTCATCTCCTCCGTCTTCTCCTGCAGGGAGCACTTGAAGTGGAGGCTCTGCAGCCGCATCTTGTACTCTGGGACCGACAGCATCTGCAGGACAACTGTCACACATCAACATCTGCAGGAAAACTCTCACACATCAACATCTACAGGAGAACTGTCACACATCAACATCTGCAGGACAACTCTCACACATCAACATCTACAGGAGAACTGTCACACATCAACATCTGCAGGAAAACTCTCACACATCAACATCTGCAGGACAACTCTCACACGTCAACATCTGCAGGACAACTCTGACACATCAACATCTGCAGGACAACTCTCACACGTCAACATCTGCAGGACAACTCTCACACATCAACATCTGCAGGACAACTCTCACACATCAACATCTGCAGGACAACTCTCACACGTCAACATCTGCAGGACAACTCTCACACATCAACATCTGCAGGACAACTCTCACACATCAACATCTGCAGGACAACTCTCACACATCAACATCTGCAGGACAACTCTCACACATCAACATCTGCAGGACAACTCTCACACATCAACATCTGCAGGACAACTCTCACACGTCAACATCTGCAGGACAACTCTCACACATCAACATCTGCAGGACAACTCTCACACATCAACATCTGCAGGACAACTCTCACACATCAACATCTGCAGGACAACTCTCACACATCAACATCTGCAGGACAACTCTCACACATCAACATCTGCAGGACAACTCTCACACATCAACATCTGCAGGACAACTCTCACACGTTAACATCTGCAGGAGAACTCTGACACATCAACATCTGCAGGACAACTCTCACACATCAACATCTGCAGGAGAACTCTGACACATCAACATCTGCAGGACAACTCTCACACATCAACATCTGCAGGACAACTCTCACACGTCAACATCTGCAGGATAACTCTCACACGTCAGATGCACATCAGATATTTACTAAGAGATGATGCTTTGTATGGTACAGTTAACCCTTTCCAAGCCACGGGGAGCCACTTAATATTAAAACCGTTTTATACCGGACATCTGAGCAAGGAGTCTCAGCCGCGCCGTCTTTTACCGTACTATGTCATTAAAAACGAAATAAATGATTTTTATCCGAAAATATGCGATCGTCTAACCTTCCCTAGTCACCGCTCGTCCATCGATAGCGCATGGCTCGTCTGACATGAAGCAGAAGTGACGTCAGGTCCTTTCCCTGTAATAGCTTCCCAGCTGCCGTCCATTTTCTGTTTAGACGTTAGTCAGGGCTGCCAAGTTCCAGAAATTTCTAAGAGTGAGAAATTTTTTTGGGGGGGGGGAGTGTGCCCCCGGCCGAAGGCGGGGGGCGCGAAATTTTTTGGCCTTTTTAACATCGATTCAGAGCGATTTCGTGGCGTGTGGGGCTTAAGTTGGTTGGCGCAGACGGGGTCACTACCTCATGCTTATAAAGCATTCAAACTGAGTGACCAGCACAAGTAGAAATAAACTTGCAACAAGAATGACCAATAAATATACATTTATTAGAAAATGTCAACCAATAGCACCTTATTCAGTTCAAGTTTCAAAATTATGACCAGAACAAAACAATACAAAAGCAGGGCTGCCAGGCAGGCACTGCAGGCAAAAAGATGTTTTCCAGTCAAGGACCCCTTAGCTAAGGGAGATGAAGCAGGACCCCCACTACATATTGTATCAAAATTATGTTGCAAATGAAATCTTAATAGATGTCATAGATAGCTCCATAGACTTGTTTGACAGCACTGTGTATTTATCAAACATTTAAAACTCTCATCAGTAGGCTACTTCAGTGGTTCTCAAGCTTTTCAGCCTGCGCCCCAAATAATCATATTTTAACTGGGGACCCCCCCCCCCCCCTATAAGAGTTCAGGCAACATTTTGTATAACACGGCTCTACTGTGAAAATAGCAGATACATGTGAGCATGTAGATCTGCTATTTTCACGATGTCTGCCTCTAATACCTGACAATGTGTACAGTTTAATTTGTCATTTTAGAGCTATTAAAAAGTCCTTAAATTGTCACTTTAGAAATGTGCAGATGCCCTCTATACACTTAAACGTTATGTTAGTTTGTTTAGCATACTGTTGTGTATGTGAGAAAACAATGTTGCACATTAAGTTAATCGTCGCCAAAAATAATTTGGGGACCCCACTGGGGGTCCCGACCCACAAGTTGAGAACCACTGGGCTACTGGGATTCTTCCCTCCAGTAGAGTACCGGTAGTAGTGTTGGTTCAAAACCGCCCTATCTCTTAGTTCTAAAGCCCTCCTCAGAATAGGGGATATTAGGGTTGAAGACAAGTGGATACGTGTTAACCCATGAAATTATTGCGCGTGGGCTCGTTCGTGCATGCGCTCGCGGGAGGCAAGAGCTGGATTGTGGTCATCTTTGTGAAATATCGCTCGGCGTTTACTCGCGGAGCGAGTGTGTTTCTCCACCACGGCCCCGCGGGGCAGCGCGATCCCCGGCCCCGCTAGCTCGCAGCAACGGCCGTCTGTAGGGCTCTCTCTCTCTCGCTCCGTCGCCTGCATGTGTGTATGTGTAGAGGGGAGATAGAGTGGAGGAGCAGTGCAGCTGCATTCACTGCGCTTAGAATTCTCCGTGCGACTTTTACCGAGTGAGAAAACCCCCGCAACTTTCGGGAGAGGTCGGTGGGATGGCTGTAAAAATGCGTGAGAAATGACAAGTGTGGCGTGTGGCGTGAGAAGAGGTTAAATTGCGTGTCTCTCACGCTCAAAGCGTGAGACTTGGCAGCCCTGCGTTAGTGCTCGCATAGCTGGAGTGCTGGGGGCTAAGCTAGCGAAAATGTTCATATCGACTGAAGAGTCATACTTGGATTATTTGAGCCGACATTTACCTGAACGGATCGCGCACGCGAAACGCACGGGGAGAAGATGCGTCGGCCGAAACCGCCACTCTAAGCCAATGCAGACTGAGGAATTTCGCTGGGGACTGTGGTGAGAATACAACGGGGATCGACTGATGGTTATGGGGGATGAAGACCACGTGATATAGCGCTGAAGGTCTTGTAAAATGAATGCGGTTCAGATCATAATATAATAATAGCCATTCTATTTCGGCTGGCGAAGTGTTAATAAATGTGAACATTTCAGTAATATATATCTCTTTAAAGCTGTAGCATATCAGTCCTCATAACGAGCGTTCATTAATGTAGGAGAGTAAATTAGTAATTTCACTGGAGTCACGTGACCCATAAAGATCTTTCCGTGACCCACAAATGGGTCCCGACCCACTGTTTGCAGGGTTCCCAAACATTTTTAGCTCAAGGCACCCCTATAAATATTTTAAATATTCTTTTCATCCGAGGCACCCTTACACTATATTCATAATTATCACTGCCAGCACCTTATATTTATGCCATATTTTAATATTAATATGTTATGCTTAATATTTAGCATAACAGTATGATCTAACTTTCTTTTATCAACATTGTTACGTTATTATTATTATATTATTATTATTAATAATAATTATTATAAGATGATGAAAACATCAGATTTGCGTTGTACATTCAATTTAATTCAACTCCATATTAGGGCAAACATAAGCACATTTTTTCCATATTATTCTCCCCGAGATTATGTGGAAGGAAAACGTTGAGATAATAGTCATTTTGGTTAGAACTGACTGAAAATAACTTTGTACTTCAAGTTTAAAATGATTCAAATAAATTCCAAATATTATCAAATTATCTTGCGGGACCCCTGGACTGCCGTCACGGCACCCCAGGGTGCTCCGGCCGGCACCCACTTTGAAACCCCCTGCTCTATAGCAGAGTCCTACCTGCAGGACAAACTGGTCTCTAGTGTCTACAGCAGGGGTTCCCAAACCTTTTTGTCTCAGGGCACCCCATGAATATTTTGTTTAATCCGAGGCACCACTAAATTATAATTTTCACTCCCAGCACCTTGTATTTATAGCATATTGTCGTTGTCGGGTGGAAACCTTGTATGTCCAAAACCGCTCATTTTGTATTTATCATCTAAAAATTTTACTAAACTAGTGAAAACAGCCGATCTACAAGCACACATGTGTGCTTGTAGATCGGCTGTTTTCACTAGTTTTGTGCGACAGTCTTGTATGATGAAGCAGGGCTTTGCTTTACCAAAAGACATAAAAACTTGGATATACAATGTTTCTGCCCGACAGTGACGATATTTTAGTGATTATGTTCTGAGGAAAACATTGAGATAATAGCCATTTTGGCTAGAACTGACTGAAAATAACTTTGTACTTTGTACAAGTTTAAAATGATACTAAATATTATATTATCAAATGATCTCGCGGCACCCCTGGACTGCCGTCACGACACCCCAGGGTGCCCCGTCACCCACTTTGAAAACTCCTGGTCTACAGCAGACAGAGTCCTACCTGCAGGACAAACTGGTCTGGCTCACTGAGCTTGCCCGGGTCGTCTCTGTACTGGTCGTAGCGCTTCACCTCCTCTGCGTCGGGGGCGTAGTTGAGCAGCTGCTTGATGTGCGCGGGCTCCAGCCGGTCGGTGGACATGGTCATCAGGACCTTACGCAGCTCCACTGGGGACAGCTTCAGGTGGGCTATGAGGATGGCTGGGGGAGGCAGAGAGGTCAGAGGTCAAGGAGGAAAAGAGACTGTGGGCCCTATTATGATCCAGGTCTTATGCCTTATGCCTTAACTTCTTTACCTTTTTTTCACTATTTTGAAAAACATTTTTAAATACTTCAAATGCTGATCTACATCTGCACGTTGTGAACTTGCAGATCAGCTATTTGAAATATTTAAAAAACAAAAACAAAATAGTAAAAAAAGGCAAAGAAGTTAAGGCATAAGGCATAAGACCTGGATCATAATAGGGCCCTGTGTCTCAATGTGTTTTTACAAGTCAAACACACCACAACTGGAGAGCTCCACAACAATTATTTGACAAGTTACTAGTTACTTTGTAGATTTAGATTATTATTACAAAACATATTAACTACTTCAACCCTATTGCTTATGACTAGTTTGACGAGTTATAGTTATGTGTCCACTCTGCTTATGACGAGTATGACGAGTTTGAAAAAAAATATTATTATTATTTTTGGACCCCATTAAATCTAGTAAACATGATTTCAATCGCGATTTTGCATGTTCCACCCCCATACAACCCCATCTTTCATACAGGGCAGCCAAGTTTGCTTACATAACATGTAAAACATAATGGCTATTTTCTCAAGAATGCCTGAACGGATTTCCAATCTGATTTTTTTGTTTGAAAGCTGTGAACAGCCTGCACAAACATGGTGCATGATCTGTGCATGGGCGTGCATGATCTGTGCACTATAAATTACATGGAAGTCTATGGAAACTTATGGCGGGGAGATCCCAAAGAAGGCATATTTAAATGGCAGTAGATGAGTTAAGGCATAACACTTGACTTCAGTCCATTATATCTCCCCTTTAATAATACCAATTTGTATCGTGTAAAAATGGCCAATATGTGTTGTTTTTTCTTTACCTTATTACTGTGGGAGAGTGCAACCATTCAATGCTCCAAGCAACAAAGGTGAACACCAAGTATTGCAGGCCTGCCAAGCCATTTTGTACATTTTTGGAGGGGCGCTACCCACACGTTTGGCTGTGTTGCTCATTCCACGAATGCCAAATCCTTACAAGCTGTACCTCGTTGTAAAGGTGACAAATCAACGATAACAATGATATCAAACACAATACCATTTGGCATAATTTAAGGGGAGACATAATGGACTGAATTTGAGCAAATTTGTTTCGGCGCTACCCACACGTTTGGCTGTGGTGCTCATTCTAAGAATGCCCGATGCTTACAAGCTGTACCTCGTTATAAAGGTGACGAATCAACAATAACAATTATATAAAACACAATACAAATTGGTATTATTAAAGGGGAGATATAATGGACCGAAGACAAGTGTCCTTTCTTTTTGTGCTGAGTTTTATATACTTTTGAAAACTACAAGTGAGTTTTCAAACATTTCAACACGCTCTAACATGGGGTGGAAGATGGTTCCGCAGTTTGGGCACTACAGCAGATGATCTATCACCCCTGGAGTCTAATAATCGCCAATACAATTTTTACAAAAATCTTCATTCAATAACCCAATCTCTCCTTTATTGAACTGGAGTTATGGTGTGACACAGGCAAAATATCATTTCTACTCACAGGCGTTGTGTGCCTTCTTATGGGACAGAATCTCCACCACGTCTTTCTTCTTGAAGGAGTCTGGCTGAGGTGAGGGCTCTGGGAGAGGCACTGCAAATCACAGAGGGAATAAAACTGTTATCGTCATCACATCACCACACAACTACTGGTGACATTCTCCTTCTGTGTGGAAGCTCTCAACGTTGCACTTAACACTGGAAGAGTTGGAATAGAGGAAAGAGGGAACAGAGAAGGTGCGCTCAGTAGGGAACATACTGTATCTCCACCAGGCCAAGAGGACGCCCTGCTTTTGTGTCAGAGGGAAACAGTGGCATCAGCGATGAGATAAAAAAAAAGACGATCTAGTAACTAGCTCAAGAAGTGTCGCACCGTGTCAAAGCGCAACTCGTTGTGAGTTTGTAGATCTGCTATTCTTACATTTAAAAAGAATGACGCCAGGTTGAAAATGACTAGAAAAATACTAAAATAATGTGAGAGATACTGTATACTACTTGCCTGGTTAATAAACCAGACCCAACACAACAACACCCCCTGGCGGTAGTGGTGTTGTAGTATGGTCCTGAAATCCCAGACTCTCTTCCCAAAATGAAGTTTGTGATAGAGGCTGGCAACGCCAGGCAAGTATACTACTGTATATTACAATGACAAGGGCCATTATTGTTAACAAAATACAGAGAGAGTGCAATTTAAAAGAGGGAACCAAGCAAGAACCCAGCAGCTCTCTCTAGCTCTAATAAATGATATCATCTGGGGTAACGTCCTGTACAGCACTGTTTCCCAAACAGTGGGTTGCTACCCATGTGTGGGTCGCAGAAACATTTTTTATGGGATCTTTTGTTTTTTGTTTTCTACATTTAGTTTTTTTTTAATTATTATTATTCAAAACATTTTCAATAAATATTCCCCAAAAAGCTTTTTTTTCTTTCTTTTTCATGAATTAGAAACTAAATTCTCATTTTCTTTTTTCAGTCATTTTATGAAGAAAGCAAAATCCAAGAAATTCCATGAATTAGAACACAAATTAGTAGTACCGGTAATAATCTACAAGATCACAACACGGCGTGACAACTTGTGAGCTTGTAGATCTGCTATTTTCACTAGTTTGGGTCCCGGGCAAATGTCTACAAGCTAAAATGTCTACAAGCTAAAATGTCTACAAGCTAAAAAGTTTGGGAACCACTGCTGTAGAGTATATTTCATGAATGTTTAAGTTTACCAGTCATTCTGCACAGGCAGCAGATTGTGTTACTTTAGGGTTAAGTTCTACCTTACAGTATGCACTTTAATTGATTCCATTGCACTATTCATTAATGCTTGTGCATATGAATCCTCTCTAGGACCCTCAGGACATGGCTGGCTTCCTACTGGTCGTTCCAAGAGTTACAACAGAACAAAACACAGACCTGGAATAACCTCCCAGATTATTGTTAAACAAGCCTCAACTATCTGGCCTCTTTCAAGTCAAAGTTTAAAATTATTATTGCCTTTATATTGCCTACTCTACCCAGTAATGGCTTAAAAACAACCATGTCTTGTTTGAGCAAATGTCTTTGGTTGAAGCTTTTAATATTTTAATGTTTTATTTTGTATTATTTGTTACATCAAAAGGCTGGGAGTATTCGCTGTACTCTTATCCTTTGGATTTTGTATTTGTTGGTCTATACTGTTTTGAAGGATTGATTGAACATTGAAACAGACACTGAACAGCATTTCGTTTGACGAGGTGGAGGAAATGAATAAAGGAACCGATGTAATAAACCAGATGTGTTTTCTGTCCATGGATGTTGAGCCTAATTTATACGTTATATGACTCAACGAAAAATAACAGATTATTCCAGTCCTTCTTTCGTGTTGTTTTAGAAAGTTCTGATCCTCCAGTCGCACGCATCTCTGCATTCATTCACTTAAAAAAACTACAAGGAAAGTAACTAAAAGAGAATATATAGGGCCACCGATGGACAACAAAACTTTCTACAGGCCAAAGATATTTTGAATGATTATCTTGATGAAATGAAGTAAACGGTAAAATGGTGCATTTATATAGCGCTTTTATCCAAATCGCTTTACAATGTGCATTACATTCACCCATTCACACACACATTCATACACCGGTGGCGGTGCAAACCATGCAAGGCACCAACCAGCTCACAAGGACACATCGACATGTAGACAGGAGGAGCCAGGATTTGAACCACCGACCCATGGGTCATTGGCCAACCGGCTCTACCTTTTGAGCTACAGTGTTTTTTGGTTTGTTTGTTTGTTCTTTCGTTTTTTTTTCTCCTCTGTGAATGAACTGCGATGCTGAGAGATCATGAGATCATGCTGTCGAGCCAGTCCTCCAGGTCATCCTCTGTCACCTCCTGTGTGACCGGGCTGGTCTTGCTGGGTGGAGGCACCTCGTCCTCCACCTTGTCCTCTGGAAGCGCTTCTGCCCCTTCTTCTCTTTCGGCCTCTGCAGTTTGCCGACTGTGGGATGACGGAAATGCATGAGTTTCCACTTTGACACGATCTGGAGCAGAAGTCTCTCCATCCACAGGCAGAGCTCCCGAGGGGGCGGACAGCGGCTTCCGTAAACCCAGTAGCTGCTCTAGCGCCGCATCGTCCACGGGCGGCTCGGCCGCTTTACGAGAACGCAGAGGTGAAGGGCTCGGTGCTGGGCTTGTGGCCCGGGAAACTCCCTGGCTCACGCCGAGTCTTCCGAAAGCCGAGGCGAGCGGAGCGAACGCGGCGGACTTCTTACCCGCCACGTCCGGTTTCGGCACCGTGGTCCAAACAACGGGTAGCTCTGCCGTCGTCGGTGCCTGTGTTGCCAGCTCGGCCTCCAAGTTCAGTCTCTGATGGAGAGGCATCTCCTGGAGGGACTCGGCCAGCGCTGGAAGGTCCAGCGCACACACAGCCGCCAGGGAGGAGTCCTCTTCCCAGCGCTTCTCCTCGGCAAAACGGAACTGGGTGAAAGAATCCCCTGCTGACTGCAGCAGCACATGGTAGTCTGTTCCTCTCCGCGTGGGAGCGTCGTCGTCATCCTCAGCAGCGTCCTCTCGCTCCCACTCTGCGTATCGCTCCCAGTTTGACTCCAGCCTCCTCCTAGAGAACACCTCCACAGTCCCACCATCATGACCATCATCCTCCTCCAGCTCCACAGCGTTTCTTTCATCCGGGCCTCGACGCCCACTCCCGCAGCGATGGTCTCTTTTTCCACGGCCAAGGTGGGTGCCTCCTCTGCCACCTCTGCCACGGCCTCCGCCTGAATCCTCCTTTCCCCCACTCCCACTCCCACTCCCACCACCAGCTCCTCCTCCTCTTCTCCAATTACCTCCCCTGCCCGTGGCCACTGTGGCCGGCCGGCCCTCCATTGTGTGCAACTGATGGAAGTGTTAACAGACGAGGCCGTTAACGCCAACACTCTGTAACTGTTGCACTTCCTGCGTGTGTTTGTGTTCTGTGAAGCACTTTGGACAGGACTTCATGTTTCCCAGTCTATGATGTCAGTCATGTCACGCATGACGTATGACTCCGTGTTTGGCCAAAGATTTTGCCTGATCCGACCGCCTTCTATAAACTAGATGTACAAGCCCCATTTGGGGCCTTCATCATAGGTTTATTAGAAGTCGATGCCAATGCTGTCATTCTCTGGGCCCTGACTTCTATTTATGGAAACCAAGAAAGCTAAGCTGGGAGCTTAGCTATGCTACATGTTAACACGAATTCCCACTCATGTTAACCATTCCACCCCGCGGTCCCATTAACACGTTACCTGATGTGTTAACTGGTTACCATGGTGACCAATACCCCTCAAGCTACCGCGGCCGTGAGTGAGCAAAAACACTCAGTTTTTTTAGTTATTATTTTATAACCAAAATGCCTATTCCCATCGCTGGCATAATAAATGCCTAATTAATGACTCTTGCCAATCTACGTCTGGGGCATTAAATGCGTTAATGGAGGAACTTTTAGCCAATGAGGAAGCAGCATTCTTGGTTACGCCACCTTTATGCAGCTAACTGTGTATTAACCTACTGTAGGTAACGATTCCGTTATAAACATCAGAACAATACAAACAAAGTCAGACCTGTTGAAGGATAACATCTAAAAGTGAGACGGTAAGTACAGTAAATTGATTTCCAGAGTGATTGTAGTGCTTTGTCTAGGGACACATTTCAGCAGAGCTGTTCACAGGGAGCGTAATCCAACGGAGGCTGAACTCCATCGCCACCCCCTCCCACTCTCTCCTTCTTGCTAGGCCATGGCAACCCGTATGGCCACGACAACCCGCCACCTGTGGAAGCGCTCCTCCCAGTCCCAGAAGCTGGTCTTCTTCCTGCTGAGCTTGGGCTTCCTCTGGGGCTCAGTGACGCTGCTGCACGCTACCGGCCGGTGGCGGGCCAGCCACGGAAGCAGCGGCGCCGTGCTTCGACGGCAGGTCTTGGACCTCGGCGAGCGCTACACAGAGGCCCTGACCAAGGAGACCCAAAGGTCCTCCGTGTTCCTGGACAACATCAAGCTGTGGCGGCAGGGCACGCTGGAGTCCACGGTGAATCTGGACGACCGGGAGAAGAGCGGGCCTCCTCCGCCTCCGGATGGATTCCCTCGCTGTCCTGGCTCCACCCGGAGGACCAAGACGCTCGCCGAGGACCAGGCGGAGATCAGGACCACGTTTGAAGAGTTGCTCCGGGCGATGGATGGCAGGAAGGACCTTCGTTGGATGAGGCTGAGAATCGATAGCATGGAAAAGCCCTGGGTCAGCGCCGCCCGCTCACTGGCCGCCAAACAGAACCTGGCCAAGCGCAGGAGGAGGAAGATCCTGTTGCACCTGGGTCTGATATCCCGTTTACACATGGCAGCGGCCGCGTTCAGCGGCGGGCCGGTGGGAGAACTCGTCCAATGGAGTGACCTCATCGCCACGCTGTACGTGCTGGGACACGACGTCCACATCTCCGCCTCCCTGGCCGAGCTCAAAGAGAAGGCCAGCTGTCACGCTCAGGGTGACGAGCCGGTAGAGCTGATCTACATCGACATCGCTGGACTCCAAGATTTTAAGGCGACCCTCGGACCCTCCTGGGTTCAGTACCAGTGCATGATACGGGTCCTGGACTCCTTTGGGACGGAGCCAGCGTTCAACCACGAAGGCTATGCGCAGTCCAATGGCCTCCGGACGTCTTGGGAAATGTTGAACCTCAACCCTCAGCAGTTTTACACCCTGTTCCCCCACACGCCGGACAACAGCTTCCTGGGCTTCGTGGTGGAGAAGCAGCAACACGACGCCGGCGACATCAGACACGTTGGTGACGTCAAGAAGCAGAACCAGGCCCTGGTGTATGGCAAACTCCCCTTATATTGGAAGGAAAGAAGAAATACCTGGACATCGTCCACAGACACATGGAGGTGCACGCCACCGTGCAAGGCACCGAACACCTGCTCGACTATGTGAAGAACCATGGCATTCTGAACAGACCAGACCTACAGCTCCTTCTACGAGAGAGCAAGTTGTTTGTGGGCATGTCGGACCTAACCCTAGAGGGTCCTGCTCCTCTGGAGGCAATAGCCAATGGCTGCGCCTATCTCAACCCCAAGTTCAACACCCCCAAGGGCTGGAAGGACAAGCCCACCACGAGAAAGGTGACTTCTCAGCATCCATACGCAGAGGTGTACATCGGCCAGCCTCACGTGTGGACGGTCGACATTGAAAACTCCGCCGAGGTGGAGGGAGCCATCCGCTCGATCCTGAGCCAGAAGATGGAGCCCTACCTGCCCTACGAGTTCACGTGTGAGGGGATGCTGCAGAGAGTGAACGCCTTCATCGAGAAGCAGGACTTCTGTCACGGCAGGGTGACGTGGCCTCCTCTCAGCGCTCTGCAGGTGAGGCTGGCGGAGCCGGGCAGGTCCTGTACGCAAGAGTGCCAGGAGTCCCAGCTCATCTGTGAGCCCTCCTTCTTTCAGCACCTCAACAACCACGAGGGCCTGGCCGGGTTCGCCGCCGTAGACTGTCGGACGATGGAGTCCGGTGCCGACACGGCGGTTCCAGCTTACAGCGAGTCGCGACGCCACTGCGTTTTTCAGTCGGACCAACTCCTGTTCAGCTGTGCCGGGGCACACACTTCACTGACTCGGGTCTGTCCCTGCCGAGACTACATGAAGGGACAGGTAGCCCTCTGTAAGGACTGCCTGTAGCACCATTTGTTATAAGCAAGGTTTACATAACAAATGTGTATATAATATAGCTATAAGTCAACCCACAAGACAATTTTAGGGATGTCTCACATTTAATTTAAAAATCAAACCTCGGTTCGAAGTGAAGCAGTGAATTTTTATTCTATGTGAGCTATGAAATCTGTGTTCTAGATCTATACTTTCTATGTGCTTTAGTTCTATACTTTTATGAATTCTGAATGAATGAATGAATGATTTTGTCTGGAGGGCCAAATTGTTATGTGAAGCTTGACCAATTCTCAATTCTGCATGCACGGGACATGTACGGGACAGGCATTCTCACTCCTTGAGAATCTATGGGAATCCTCAAAAAAACAGGTACGGGACAGACAAAGTCACTCCTTGGAAGCGGCTTTCACCGCTTCAAAGACTACAATGTCTGGATCGTGACAGCCCTTTTGATCGGGACAATTATTAAAACGTAAAAGAGCTATAATATGGGCAGCTCTCTCTAGTTAGTATGATTGCTATAGGCAAGCAGACTATTGTTCTATGTCTGAGAACTTTTGTGTCACCTAAAGTAAACCTGTTTTAATTTAACCTTTTTTTCCCACCTAAGGTAAACCTGTTTACATTACCAATCCAACAGGACTGGTCATGCTTCACTTGACATCACATTATCTAAATATTAAGACAGAATTCATTTCCCAGCTGATTCCTTGCGACTCGCGTCAAATGCAACCACACTTGCAATTTCCCAGAATTGCACCTTTCTAGTTACTTGCGCCTGCAGAGTGTCTGTGTCTTACGTCATCCAATGGAAAAACCCTCGAAAAGACAGGGTGATGTCACCAGTGACGTCACAAACAACAAGTGCGACCTGATATAAATAACAAGGCTCAAGTTGGCACCTGGGCAGAGTGCCAACTTGCCCACCCACATGAATGCAGACAGCACCGAACAGCACCGATCTCAGTACTTGTGCGCTCTGCTGGCGCACAGGTAGGCCATATATGGCCGCGAGTGCACAAGGCGTACGTTGGAATCTTGACAGAGCGCACTGTAGTTCCAATATGATTTTAGTTCCAAGAAGTCCCAAGAAGTCACCCATTTGCCGTCTTGAGAGTGAGAAAGTGAAACGTCACAATATGGGTTCCCGACCAGGGTTTTTTTTTTCAAAGGGGGGGACATGGGGACCCCCGGGACCTCCACGGACCCCTGGGTCACCTGCGCTCGCCGTCCTGGTTTCAATGAGGGGTCCCGTGACCGTATATGACCAGGTGTTCCGGGGCTACTATAAATTTTGGGGCGTGAGAGTGTATTGATAAATATTGTCCCCATACAGTATATGGAAGAACCGTGATGTCAGCAGTATGATGTCATAATGCCATAGTACCTGCAGGTACTATGACAATGAATACTGCACTAAGTACACTGTTAGATGACCCATGCCAGACATGGAGAGCACTACTCTTGGCAGGGACTGCTCGAGTGCCTCGAATAAGGACGAGCCAGCGACGAAAGGGTCCAAGATCGTCTCAGTGGTGGATTATGCACCGAAGCGCAGAGAGACGACGGGACAGGTCTCAAACAAACAGGGGTCCGCCGGAGGCCGCCAGGGGAACAAGCTCAAACGTGAGCAGAAGAAGGTGGCAAAGAAGGAGGAGGTTGAGCTGGTGATGCCGGTGGGAGTACGCGGAGACAACGGACCGGGACTGCAGATCCCACAGCTCCACAGCCGAGCCGTGGAACCACACCAGAACAGCGCTTTTCATGGAACAAAGAGAGCGGCTCCTGATTACTTCGGTCACGCTGAGGAAAACATCAACAAGGAGGATGACAGATCTTCACGTGCCAGCTCAACTTCCTATGGCTTCGTCCAACGGCACAGCGTGAGAGAGACCGACCCGAGGGCCATCCTTAAAGACTTGCTTCCGGACACCGTGCTTCCGCCGGATCTAGACGACAGGAAACTGTGGCAGATCATAATTCACATCTCGGAACCCCCGAAAAGAAAGAGGCACGAGGACGTTAACACCCTGGAGGATGTGGTGAGACTGCTCCGCGAAAGTAAAAAGATTCTTGTTCTGACCGGTGCCGGGGTGTCCGTTTCCTGTGGAATACCCGACTTCCGTTCCAGGGACGGTATTTATGCAAGGCTTGCCGTAGATTTCCCTGCTCTTCCCGACCCCCAGGCCATGTTTGACATCGAGTACTTCAGAAGAGACCCGAGACCCTTCTTCAAATTTGCAAAGGAGATCTACCCAGGTCAGTTCCAGCCATCACCCTGTCACAAGTTCATATCTATGCTGGATAAGCAGGGGAAGCTGTTACGCAACTACACACAGAACATCGATACGCTAGAACGCGCGGCGGGCGTTCGGAGGATTATCCAGTGTCACGGGTCATTTGCAACCGCAGGATGTCTCGTCTGTAAACACAAAGTGGATTGTGAGGCTGTGAGGGAAGACATCTTTAACCAGGTCATTCCCCGCTGTCCACGATGTCCCCCAGACATCCCCCTGGCAATCATGAAGCCTGATATTGTCTTTTTTGGAGAGGATCTTCCAGAAATGTTCCACAGAGCCGTGGAGCAGGATAAGGATGAGGTGGACCTTTTGATTGTGATCGGCTCGTCGCTTGAAGTCCAGCCGGTTGCTCTCATCCCACACTCCATTCCTCACGAAGTGCCTCAGGTGCTGATAAATCGGGAACGGCTGCCTCAACTCAACTTTGATGTGGAGCTACTAGGGGACTGTGACGTCATCATTAATGAGCTTTGCCACCGGCTGGCCGGAGATTTTAAGCAGCTGTGCTATAATGCCTTAAGACTCAGTGAAATAACAGAAAAGCCCCCTCGATTACCAGCTCCCACAGAGCAGCATTCCCCATGCCACAACTTGTCTTGTTCTGGCAAAGATGCGCAGGAGGAACATAGTCCATGCAATACAGTCAAGCCATCAGTCGAGACAGAAGGTCGGAATCTCACAAAGCCTGATAATGATGTACCGCCCCCAGAGCCTTGTTCGAATCCTCCACACCCTATCAAAGAGAAAACGGTGTCTTCAGAGCCAATGGAAGAACAAGAAGATGCTTCAGAGGTTCTAAAGGACCAAAACTCCAACCTTGAAGTTGGCAGACGACGCTGGATGAGTCAAATAAACAGAAGCCCAATCAGCACGCGGCTTGAGACATGTCAGTACCTGTTCCGAGCACCAAATCACTACATCTTCCACGGGGCCGAAGTATACTCCGACTCTGAAGACCAGATGTCAAGCTCCTGTGGAGGTGAGAGCGAGGACTCGCGCTGCAGCGCTGACGACATGGAGGAAGAGGAGAGCGGAGAAATGAAGGGGCTTGCCTCAGAGACACAATACCACACAAGCTAACGTTCGCTAACGAGGGCACGACAGTACTTCTAAGTACTCTGACAGGTAAAATGGGTACCACCGGTTAGATGGGTACTATGGGTATTCGATAACCGGAGAGACATGCGTTCCCAACGTGCATTGTTCCCAAGAATCCCAACAGGCTTCAACCTGCCAAGTTTTGACGAAGGTATGTATTCATAGCGGAAAGAGTCAGACTATGTACATTGGCCTATTGCCGCATACATTTTACATACAGTAAATGAATACTCACCGGCACTCTTCTGTGTCCCAAAATGTAGCTCCAAATCCAGATATTTCACCATGTCGTTCAGTTTGTCGTAGTCAGAATTCTCACCCAACTGGAAGAAAAGAAAGGTGCAGTCATATAAATTGGGATGGATGAGTGAAAATATCATTGAAAGTGTTTAAAAGTTATTTTCAAAGTTAATGTCTCTTAAATCTTCTAAGTTGCCTCACTTCTATTTAATTCCTCCTGACCACTAGAGGGGGGTCCTTTGGTAGTACCTCTGGTAGTCATACCAAATTCATAGAACTGTGGTTATTTGTTAAAAAGGGAACTTAACTAATGTTGTACCTACATTAATATCAGTCTTTACAGTGGACTACAGGCCACGTGTCCTGCAGTTCCAGTCAGACTGGCCCCTCCAGCTGATGTCAATCACCTTTTTAAGATGGTCAAATACCTTTTCAGGCCATAAAATGGTTTAAATGTGATGCATATATACGTGACTTTGTTATGGTCTGACCAAAAGTACATCATGTCAGGAGATATAGTCGGCCCTTGGATGTTTTACAATTTTCTAATGTGGCCCCCTTTGAAAAATGTGTGGACACCCCTGCTGTACATGCTCACCTGTCCCCAGATGGTTCCCTCAGAGTTCTCCACCTGCTCCCAGCGAAGCCTCTTCACGCTCATGTGGTTGGAGTCCATCCTGGGGAGGGACTGCCGGGGCAGGGGAGGCGGGGAGCAGGGCGGGGGCAGGGGGGGAGCCGGAGGGGGCTCCTTGTGCTCGGTGGGGTCGGACAGGGAATGCGGGAGGGACTGGGGCTGCTGGCCCTGGCCGTGGGGGGGCTGCTTGTGGTGCGACTGAGATTGGGAATGGGAGTGGGGATGGATGTGTGGCAGGGGCTGGGACTGGTGCAGCTGGTTGGAGGGCTGGGAATGCGGCCGGACGGCCTGGCCGGAGGAGGCGTGCGCCGCCTGGTGCTGCGGCTGTGGGTGCTGGGTGACGGGCTGGAAGGTGGAGAGCGTGGGCTGGTGGGGCTGCAGCGGCTGGAAGGTGGACAGCAGGGGCTGGGGCCGCCCGGGCTCCTGATAGATAGATAGATAGATAGATAGATAGATAGATAGATAGATACACAACACAACAACAAAAAAGTAGTACTAACGTTTCTGTAAAGGATTGCAATTTTAAGGGACTTTTCTAAGCATATTGCAAACTCAAAGAACTTACAATGGTCCAGTCATTCAAACTTAGTCATTGGGAACTACTTCTCAACGTAGTGCAACACAAAACATATACACATATATACAGTATGCATAAGTGTTTGCACCTGGCTCTGCGGGCGGTGGATGAGGTGGATCTGCTGCTGCAGCGGGTCCTGCGGGAGGGGCTGCGGGGTCACGTGGTGGATGTGCTGGATCTGCGGGGAGGCGGAGTGGGGGTGGGGGGTCTGCTGGATGGAGTGAGGCCTCTGGGGAGAGGGCTTGGTGGGCTGGGGGTGGTGGAGACCCGGGTGCACCTGCTGCTGCTGGTCTTGGTGCCTCTCCTGGGCCTGATGATGGCCTTTCACGCTCCGCCGGCTCTGATGCGTCGCGTGGGGGTCCCGGTCCCGGCCGAACTGAACGGGGGCGGACGCAGGCGCCGCCGGCGCGTCTCGGTGGGCTTCGTGCAGGAGCTCGGCGGAGGAGGAGTGGTGGACCCTGGCTTGAGGCATGTGGTGGGCTTGGTGGAGCATGTCTGTGGAGGAGTGGTGGCTTTTCCCCTGGTGCATCTGGTGCGCTTGGTGGAGAAGCTCCATGGAAGAATGGTGGGTCTGGGCTTTGTGCATCTGGTGCAGCATCTCCGTGGAGGCGTGGTGGACCTGCACCTGCTGCATCTGATGGAGCATCTCGGCGGACGCGTGGTGGGCCTGGTGCTGCCCTTGTTGTTGTTGCATCTGATGGAGCATCTCGTTGGACGCGTGGTGGGCCTGGTGCTGCCCTTGTTGTTGTTGCATCTGATGGAGCATCTCGGCGGACGCATGGTGGGCCTGGTGCTGCCCTTGTTGTTGTTGCATCTGGTGGAGCATCTCGTTGGACGCGTGGTGAGCCTGGTGCTGCGCCTGGTCCATCTCGTGGAGCATCTCGTTGGACGCGTGGTGCGCCAGCTGCTGCGCCTGTTGTTGCATCTGCTGCTGCTGCTGCTGCTGCTGGAGCATCTCAGCTGACCTGTGGTGGGCCTGCTGGGCCTTGAGGCTTCGGCGGCTCTGGTAGATGCCCTCAGGGTACTGCTGCCCGTGCTGGAGGGCCTGGCCGGCCTGCGGGACCAGCGGCTGGTGGTGAGCGGTCGGGGCCGAGCGGGACTGGCGCCGCTGGGGATGGCTCGTGAGCACCTGCTGCTGCTGCTGCTGCTGCTGTGGCTGCTGCTGCTGCTGCGGCTGCCGCATCTTGTACAGTGCCTGGTGGTAGTAATGGGACGATAAGCATTATTATTGTTTATCATGCCCAAAAAACAGCTGATCTACAAGCTCACAACGCGGCGCGTTGTGAGCTTGTAGATCAGCTATTTTTGGGCAAATGTTCCGCCCCAGGCTGTTGGGGGATATTTTGGTCACAATAATCGTGAAGTGACATTTCGGTATGGTCCCATCCCTACAGTACCTGGTGGTGCATGGCGGCCTCCCCCGCAGAGGGGAGCGGGGGCAGGGACTGGTGCAGCTGCTGCTGCTGCAGGGAGTGATGGGCGGCTGCCTGCGACGGGGACGACTGGGCCGGCAGGGACTGGTGGCCCTGGTACATCATCTGCTGCTGCTGCTGCTGCTGCAGCTTCTGCTGCTCCTGGAAGGCCTGGCGCTCCTCGAAGGCCTTCTGCTCCTGGTAGAGCTTCTGCTCCTCGTAGGCCGCCTGGCGCTCCTGGCAGCAAGGTTACAATTGTTTAGAATTACACGCACAATTTACGCCACCCCCGCAATATATACATCAAAACGTGCGGCTCGGCCGGGAATAGGTTGCTATTACTTAATTCGTAATTTGTAAAAAACTACGCGTATTGACTTTGAATGGGGGACTCTGAAAAAAAAAAACAGAAACTTTGGCGCCACATAACTCTGCCATACTTTTGCCTAGCAACATCAATTAAACTTTAAAATGCACACACAACTTTGGTCTTTTTCCGGCCAATAGGGATGAGCTGTAATGGATTAAGCCACGCCCCCTCTGTAACAGGAGGTGCCCTTCGCCAAACAGGAAGTGCCTCTATATCTCATGAACCGTTTGTCGTACAGACGCGTGGGTGGTGTCATTTGACTTGATTAAGAGTCCTTAACCTTAATTGGGGCCTATTTTGCCAAACAGGAAGTGCCCCTCACCAAACAGGAAGTGACCCTTTATCTCGTGAACCGTTTGTCGTACAGACTTGTGGGTGGCGTCAAATGACTTGATTAAGAGCCCTTAACCTTAATTGGGGCCTATTTCGCCAAACAGGAAGTGCCCCTCATCAAACAGGAAGTGACCCTTTATCTCGTGAACCGTTTGTCGTACAGACTCGTGGGTGGCGTCAAATGACTTGATTAAGAGCCCTTAACCTTAATTGGGGCCTATTTCGCCAAACAGGAAGTGCCCCTCACCAAACAGGAAGTGACCTTATATCTCATGAACCGTTTGTCGTACAGACTCGTGGGAGGCGTCAAATGACTTGATTAAGAGCCATTAACCTTAATTGGGGCCTATTTTGCCAAACAGGAAGTGCCCCTCACCAAACAAGAAGTGACCTTATATCTCATGAACCGTTTGTCGTACAGACTCGTGGGTGGCGTCAAATGACTTGATTAAGAGTCCTTAACCTTAATTGGGGCCTATTTCGACAAACAGGAAGTGCCCCTCCCCAAACAGGAAGTGACCCTTTATCTCATGAACTGTTTGTCGTACAGACGCGTGGGTGGTGTCAAATGACTTGATTAAGAGTCCTTAACCTTAATTGAGGCTCCTTCACCAAACAGGAAGTGCCCTTCACCAAACAGGAAGTGCCTCTATATCTCATGAACCGTTTGTCGTACAGTCGATAATTTTAAAGCTAATGCACAAAATGCTAATGTTAAAAAATCTAATGTTAATCTAACGCTAATGCTAATACCCAAAAAATCTAACGTTAATGCTAACACCAACCGCTACACAAGGTTGCACACACTTAGCGAGCTGCAGGCACACTTAAAATTTCTTAGACATTTTCTTTTCTAGTTTTTAATTCATTTTTAGAGCGTGTTTCCTAGTTTTTTATTTGTTTAGTTTTACCATTTGTTTTTTCATACTTTTCATACGGTTATTTGTCACGTGCAAGATTCAAAAAGGTCAGAGTAAGTATCCTGTAATAAAAACTCAACAAAATATACCATTTCAAAATATATAATCAGTTACTGTTGGCCAATCATCGAGAAAAATAAGCAAATGCAGTTTCAGTTCATTATCATTATATATTGTTTTTATTTAGTTCAGTTAGCTATAAGAGCCTTGCCTGGTAGGCCTTCTGCTCCTGGTAGAGTATCTGCTGCTCCTGGTACACCTTGAGCTCCTCGTAGATGCGCTGTTCCTCGTACTGCCTCTCCTTGTAGGCCTGCCTCTCCTTGTAGGCCTGCTGCTCCTTGTAGGCCTGCTGCTCCTTGAAGGCCTGCTGCTCCTTGAAGGCCTGCTGCTCCTTGAAGGCCTGCTGCTCCTTGTACAGCAGCTGCTGCTGCAGCTCGTAGGCTTTCTGCTCCTCGTACGCCTGCGTGGAACGGATCAAAAACATACTGTAACGTTTAGCGGACTGAGTGAGGCAGCTTGCTCCCTAGTCCCTCGCGTCCCTCACGTGAGGACACGCTCCACGGGTTCGCCCGTCTGACACCAATGTAACGTTTAGCGGACTGACTGAGGCAGCTCGCTCCCTACTGGGACGCGAACCCCAGCCCCCCACTCAACAGACGAGGAAGCAACCCGCAACGCCAAGAAGGCTAGCCCGCTTGGCGGAGCGAGTTACGGCCTGATCTCTTGCAGGGTTGTTACACTACACCCTCCTCAGTCCTCACAGAAGCGCGCCCTCACGCTTCACACTTCACTGCCCACGGCCGGTCCCTCACGTCCCTCACGTGAGGGCACGCTCCACGGGTTTGCCCGTCTGACACCAATGTAACGTTTAGCGGACTGAGTGAGGACGCGAACCCCAGCCCCCCACTCAGCAGACGAGGAAGCAACCCGCAACGCCAAGAAGGATAGCCCACTTGGCGGAGCGAGTTACGGCCTGATCTCTTGCAGGGTCGTTACAATACAATCTCATGACTGAAAATGTAACAACTTTGTTCAGGTGTTCTCGTGGTAAACCTGTGTTGATGCTGTCCTACTCACAGCCGAACAGTTGAAGAAATCGCAGATTGATGCTGCATTCACACTGAGAGAAGTCAAGCTAATGGTTGGCTTCTCTCAGTGTGAATGCAGCATGAGGCTTTAACCTTTGCATTTACGATGACGTTTCTGAGACCATTCATTTTTAGGGAAAATGCTTTTAAGCATATTCTATTAGTCCGGCTGCCAACAGACCTTATTTGGCTTAACACATTCACCGTCTTTTAAGAATAGGCCTACCTTTGTACTCCCATTTGCCATTCGTCTCCATAGACTTCCATGTAATTCATAGTGCACGGATCATGCACACCCATGCCTAGATAATGCACCACGTGTGTCCACATTGCTCACAGCTTTCAAGCAAAAAAATCCGAATGGAAATCCGTTCAGGCATTCATGAGATAGCAGCCATTATGTTTTCCTAAAATGTAAACAAAGATGGCTGCCATGTTTGAAAGATGGGGTTGCTATGGGGGTTAAACATGCAATTTCGCGATTGCTATCATGCCTACTACATTTTTTGGGGTCAAAAACGGGAAATTCTCTGGACTATCGGGCCTGGCAGGTAAAGACATTGAAATATTCTCGGAACTATCGGGCCTGGCATGGAATGAGTTAAGTATGAAATTTAGTATACTGTAGGCCTATAGTTCTTTTTTTTTTTTTTTCTTTTTTGCCTAACATGTTGTCTATATACATACATTCATGACCACCACCTGCTGACCGGCTGTCAGCATTGAGCAATTCTTTGTATAGGGGGTAAACATTTGGGTCCCAATCACTTACTATACTATAAAGGAAAGAAATACCCCCAAAGAATCTGCTTTAAGTAACATGTGAGGGGTCAAACTAGGGGTTTTTAATGATCCGGAATCCATTGCAAGTATTTGTTTTGTATGAAAAACATTCCTTGGGCTAAAAATGGCCCCCACAAAAATGTGAAAGGTGTTTTAGCCCAAGGAATGTTTTTCATCAAACACAAACTATATACCACATTTCATACCCCACCTCGGGCGCAGCCGGACTATATTGCTAGTTTGACCATTTCAAATACTCTTAAAACTAGAAGAAGCGCTCCGAGCACATGTCTCCACCAGGCCAAGCGTCCTGGTGGTGCTGTAATAGGCAAATGTAAAAAGGGTGGCATGTGTTCTTCACCAATCTTAGACCTTTCATGGCGCCACCATGAGGCTGATTTGAACATTTTGTAGTGTAATTTCTTCCTTGGCCTTTTGTGAAATGTGCGTGCACAATTTCATTACAATTGCAGGCTGTGTTTGATTTGAGGCATTTTGTTCAAAACGGATCAATCCTGCAAAGTTTGGAGGCCAATCTTAGCCAATCAGGATGGAATATTTAATATGGGACAGATCCGTCTTGATCATATGACTGTCGAGATACTGTGTACTGATTTGTGTTAATTGTGGGTAAAATCTGAAGGAGTAATATCCAAAAATGTGTCTTACATAAGTCGGCCTCCTGGTGGCGCTATAAAAGGCTGATGTGAAAAATGCAAGGAAATGTTTTTTCCTTGGCCTATAGGTAGTGCGCTTACAAAGTTTGAAACTGATCGGTGGAGTTATAGGTAAAACCACAAATTGGCCTGTTATAGCGCCACCATGAGGCTGATTTAAAAATTTTGAAGTGGCATTTCTTCCTCGGCCTAGTGGGAACGTGTGTGCGCGATTTCATGTTAATTGCACTCTGCGTTTGTGATGAGGCATTTTGTCCAAAACGGAACAATCTTACAAACTTTGAAAGCCAATCTCAGCCAATCAGGATGGAATATGGACAATCAGACAGATCCATGTCGATCACATGACTGTAGAGATACTGTCTACCGATTTGCGTGCTATTTGGACAAAATCTGTAGGAGTACTGGCCAAAAGGTAGTTTTGCACAAATTGGCCTCCTGGTGGCGCTAGAACAGGCCCATGTGAAAAATGTGGGGCAGAGGTTCTGAATTTGCATCCAGGGAGTGCGCTTATAAAGTTTGAAATTGATCGGTGGAGTTATAGGTAAAACCACGAATCGGCCTGTCATAGCGCCACCATGAGGCTGATTTCCGAAATTTGATGTGGCATTTCTTCCTCGTCCTAGTGGGAACGTGTGTGCGCGATTTCGTGATAATTGCACTCTGCGTTTGTGATTTGAGGCATTTTGTCCAAAATGGACCAATCTTACAAACTTTGAAAGCCAATATCAGCCAATCAGGATGGAATATGGACAATTAGACAGATCCGTGTCGATCACATGACTGTAGAGATACTGTCTACCAGAGGTTCTGAATTGGCATCCAGGGAGTGTGTGTGCTCATTTTAGCAGCGACCGGGCCAACAGTGCCGGAGATTAGCTGTTAACAAACTTGGAGGACGGACGGACGCACGGACGGACGCACGGATAGGGGAGAAAACATACTCTCCCACTGCCTTCGGCTGGTGGAGACAATAACCGAAAGATAACCGATAAATAGCCAATCTACAAGCTCACAACATGTCGTGCTGCGGCGTGTTGGGAGCTTGTAGATCTGCTATTTTTGCTGTGCGACATGCATTGAAAGAAGACATGCCAGGCTTGTATGGAAATGAATGATATGAGTGTGTGGCGACTGGGGACTTCATTCCATGGACCTGTCTCTCTTTGTAGGCTTGTTGCTCCTCGTAGGCTTGTCTCTCTTTGTAGGCCTGTTGCTCCTCGTAGGCCTGCTGCTGCCTCTCCTTGTAGGCCTGCTGCTCTCTCTCCTTGTAGGCCTGCTGCTGCTCTTCGTAGGCCTGCCGTCGCTCCTGGAAGGCCTTGAGCTCCTGTATGGTGGCACGGGCCTGCATGTCCTCTCTGTTGGGATGTTGCACCTTATGCAGCGGCCGGGAAGAATCACTGTTATTCTACTTTTAGTCAAACCACTAGCTCCTTTCGGACCCTCTCCCTCCACTGCTACGCAGCTCCGAGATGAGGTTCCTCCCCGTCGTATGCCAGAATCTTCTGGCTGGGTGGACGATCCGCTGTTAGTGATCACTTCTTACCTTTGGTGAACATTCTATCCAAAAAGTGACAGGTTTCTGCTGATCTATAATCGTTTTACTTCTTTAGCGTGGAAGAAAATCGGAGCACTGGGTTGAAATAAAGACTTTATATCGCTCATTCTGTCAGCCAGTCCCATGTTTTTTAGACATTCCGGAAGTTGCGGCCGCATAGGATAACATTACTGCCTCCCCTGGTCACGTGGTATATACACAACAGGGAAAACACAGAACCGGCTGACATAATGAGCGATATAAAGTCTTTATTTCAACCCAGTGCTTCGATTTTCTTCCACGCTAAAGAAGTAAAACGATTATAGATAAGCAGAAACCCGTCACTTTTTGGATAGAATGTTCACCAAAGGTAAGAAGTGATCGCTAACGGCGGATCGTCCACCCAGCCGGAAGATTCTGGCATACGACGGGGAGGAACCTCATCTCGGAGCTGCGTAGCAGTGGACTGAAAAAAATCACTTCCACTCTGACTGCATTTATCAGTCAAATTGACGGGTAAATTCTCTCCCTTTTGGCCCAGGAGAGCATCACCTCCTCCCCTGCTGCCAGCGGGGGTTCTATTGTCTTCCAAATGTGAATTAGTATTTCAATTGACCTCTCAAATGGGGAGAGTAAAAATATGTGAAATTCTCTCCTTGCTTCTGAGAGGGGGAGGAATGGGTGAGACCTGTCTTTATGACCGATAACTAACAGTCAGAGTGGTATAATGGTATATTATTTCATACTTAGGAAATGTTTAAGAAGGGGGGGAAAAACGAGAACGTCTGGAGTATTTAGGAAAAGTCATGGAAGGGGACATTTCTGAGACCTTCACAGGGAGAGCTATTGCACTTTGCGATCTCAAAATAGGGTGCCATGATTTTTTGCTCCCCTAAAACATGACGATCATCACGATTTCTTCCAAAAAAGTGTACAGAAAGAGTTAGAATTATGTTTTTATGTGGCCACACCCACCAAGTATGCCTGGTTGTCAGGTGGGTGGTGACCCAGCTGAAGTTAGCCACACCCACAGTGTTGGGTGTATGGTAAAAGGGGAGGGGATGAGTTTATGATGTCATTAAATCTGTGTTTATCGATCGGACCTTTTGACTTAGAGGCTTTCAGCTTTCAGGAAGTAACCAAAAATACACAGAGAAGACAAATTATAACCACACCTGGGGGTCTATTGGAGTAATGTTAACTCCATAGTTACATACGAAACAGAAGAAGTACAAAACTATGTCACCACCTCTTTAAGTTCTGTTTGGATTCACTTCACCTTGGTTCTGTTCGCGGGTCATTTTGACCCGGGGGATATTTGGTCTCAAAAACAATACTAATATACAAACCATCATCATACATTGACTTTGTCTCAATTCCAAACAATTCATATGATATGTATGGTAAATATTTGCATTTATGCATTTGATTCAATATTGAAAGAGCTAAGAGTTTTTACTGATATCTGAAATTCATGTAAAATAAAGAGCTGAACACACATGTGAACGTGTGAACACACATGACCGTCACATATGAATGTACACTTGTACATATACACTAGGTAGGAGGCACATGCTTCACAAACACGGACTGCATGTGAGGCACATATGAGCTTCTTGCACCTCCTGCAAGCAGTCTGTGTCTTCCTGTCTGCTGTTGTAGGACACACTGAACAGCGCTTTCTCACGCCAGTTGCTTCAACTCTAAGTTCACTGTTTATTTAACCATATACAGTATATCATATATCATGGCCTCCCAGCATGTGCACTTAAGACTCTCCAACTGATCCAAAATGCTGTGGCATGACTGGTCTTCAACCAGCTAAAGTTCTCACATGTCTCCCCCTTCTCCGCTTCCTCCACTGGCTCCCGGTTGCGGCCCGCACTGAATACAAAACACCGATGCTGACCTTCAAAGCAGCCAAAGGACCTCCAAAACCTGATCAACCCCTACAACCCCACCCGTTCACTCAGATCAACCAATACAGGGATGCTGACAGAACCCTCGCTAAAAACCCCAGAACAAAAATCCACTCGTCCTAAACAATTTGCCCTCCTGGCCCCCAAACTGTGGAATAAACTCCCTGTCGCACTTAGAACTACAGACTCACTGCCTAGCTTCCGCCGTGGACTGAAGACTCACCTCTTCAGACTCCACCTAACCCCATAGCACTACTGTAACACTCCCCTTCCCTCGATGACCACACATGAAGCTAGATATTTTTTTTAGGTTTTAGAAAAGTTTTTTTTATTGCTTAGGTGCGTGGCCTACTTACTGTATGTTATTGTTTTTCTAGATTGATAGGCTATTTCCAATGCATTTGTTGTATTGCCGTTGACTCAACTTGACTGACATATTATCTTGCTTATTATATTGATGTATTACCTGCTTATTGTAAGTCGCTCTGGATTAAAAGCGTCTGCTGAAGGCCTAAATCGTAATCATATGAATTGTTTGGAGGTTCCAACAGAACTCTAGTGGTTATAACCTTCCACCACTGACCTTGTGCAGCGAGTGGCGCTTGGGCGGCGGGTTGCTGCGGGGAGGGGGCGGCGGCGGCGGGCCGGACTTGCGGCGGACGGGCACGTACATCCTGGGGGAGTGGTCGGGGGTGTAGCTCCGAGGTGGGGGCGGGGGAGGGGGCGGAGCCTGCTGCTGCGGTGGGTCGTTGAACATGACGGGCGGGGGCGGAGGGGGCGTGACGGGGTGCGGCGGGATGTGGTCCGACGAGGAGGAGTAGGTGAGCGAGGAGGCGTTGTCCTCCTCCTGGGGAGGGAATTTATACATTCATTCATTCATTGAGAGTTGATCACCTTATCGATCGATTAACCGATTCATTGATAAGCAGCCTTTTTTTTTTGGTCCAAAAGGAAGATTCTTGTCTAAGACAGTGGACCCCCAGGGGGGGGGGACCCCCAGGGGGGTCCCCAAATTATTTTGGGGGGGTCCCCAGATCTGATTAACTTAATGTGCAACATTGTTTCCTCACTCAACAGTAAACAAACCAGCATAGAGTTTAAGTCTATAGAGGGTATCTGCACATTTCTAAAGTGACAATTTGAGGACTTTTTAATACCTCTAGAATGACAAATTAAATATTGGTCAGATTGTCAAATTTTAGAGGCAGGAATTGTGAAAATGGCTGTTCTACATGCTCACAACGCCTCGCAACACGAGGCGTTGTGAGCATGTAGATCTGCTATTTTCACAATAGAACTAACTGTGTTATAAAAAATGTAATGCCTCAACTCTTAGTGCTCGTCAGGGGGGGGGGGGGGGGGTCCCCAGTTAAAATGTGATTATTTTGGGGGTCACGGCCTGAAAAGGTTGAGAACCACTGCTCTAAGAGACCAAAAATTTGTGCCGAAACATAATTGCCTTGATGTATAACATCAACGAGGTTCAGGTGGCCACAGACACACACACCTCCCCTCTACAACAGTGCATGATCTATGGAGTCTGTCTCATTTCTCTCCAAAAGCCTTTGAATATGATCGGTACTATGGATTACTGTGATTATGTTAAGCTCACATTTGATATCACACACACACCATACCTGAAACATTCACTAGCCAAAAAAAAGCCAAAAAAGAGAAAAAAAATATATAAATTATTAATTATAATAGTTTATATTAATCGAATAATTTCTTAACAGCAATTAATGGATTTTAGATTAATTGTTGACATCCCTACCTCCTCGTCCTCAACACTGTGCACGTCGCTGTGCACGTCGCTGGGGCTGCTGAGCTCCGGCGCGGCGAAGCCGCCGCCCACCTCGGTGGCGTCGTCGTCCGTCACCAGGACCACGCCCATCTCCTCGTCCTCGTCGTCCAGGAGGTCCCCGTCGTCGTCGGGGAAAGTCATCTGGACGACATCCTGCCATTATATACATAATTATATTTCAAGGGTCTTCAACATTTTCAGGCCAAGGACCCCTTAGTTGAGAGAGAGATGAAGCAGCACAACCTTCTCAAGTCCAGGAGCCGTGGGGGTGAACGTGGATTCGCCTGTAAAAGTTTTTTTCTCAACTGATTCTTGTAGCTTGGGGTCACCTCTTAAGGATTCAAGATGATGACCAGTGATATCCATTGAGCATTTTTTATTATTAACCCCTTAATGCCTGAAACACAAGAAATCCACCCAGGAGGAAAATACCCAGAAAAAGATTTTTTTTCTGGGTATTTAAGGAGGATCTGAGGGGTCTAACTAGGGGTTTGTCATGATGCTGAATCCATTGCAGGCATTTGTTTTGCACAAAAAACATTCTGTGGGCTAGAAATGGCCTCAGAAAACAATACACGTATGGGTGAGTATTCATATTAGTCGGAGGCCTTAGGGGTTTTTTTCTCGTGCTAATCAGTCTAAATATGATCTATTTTGCACAGATGTAGCTCAGGGCATGCTCTAATGATTTAGCTAGGGCGCCCGAGTCTGCGACATTCGGGGTCGCCACAGCGGCCAAATCAAGTTGGGCTCCCATCGACTTTAGTGATGAAAAGTGATGAGTCAGAGTTTTGTGGGTGCTGTGGTGACCCCGAAGGTCGCCGACTCGGGCGCCCTAGCTAAATCATTAGAGCATGCCCTGAGCTACATCTGTGCAAAATTTTGCACTTTTAGACTGATTAGCACGAGAAAAAAAACCCTAAGGCCTCCGACTAACATGAATACTCACCCATACATGTATTGTTTTCTGAGGCCATTTCTAGCCCACGGAATGTTTTTTGTGCAAAACAAATGCCTGCAATGGATTCAGCATCATGACAAACCCCTAGTTAGACCCCTCAGATCCTCCTTAAATACCCAGAAAAAAAATCTTTTCCTGGGTATTTTCCTCCTGGGTGGATTTCTTGTGTTTCAGGCATTAAGGGGTTAATAATAAAAAATGCTCAATGGATATCACTGGTCATCATCTTGAATCCTTAAGAGGTGACCCCAAGCTACAAGAATCAGTTGAGAAAAAAACTTTTACAGGCGAATCCACGTTCAGCCAAAAATCACCATTTGGCTCCCGGACTTCTATTCCATATTGCTGGAAACAACAGCACATGGAAACATCACTACGCACCCTCTATACCCGTTGGTGCCTATTGAGATCGGCATATTTCCAAGATGGACGCCACCCGAAATTAAGCTTTACTATGACTTTTACAGTCACAGCTGGCTGTTACGGGAAAAGAAACTTCTGCTTTATAAGCAATATGAACACATTTGGTCCATGGTTAAAATGGTACTGGTCCCATGCTAGTATGGTGAAGCAGCTTTCTGCTTCTACGGACCGACAGCTTGGAATAAACTCCCACTACACCTAAGGCAGCCTCTGTGGATAGCTTTAAAGCACAGCTCAATACCTATTTCTTTACTCTTGCTTTTAGCTGAATTTTTAAATCCCTTTGATGCTATTGACGTCCACACTGTTCTAAAATTGTTCTTCAATGTTTTATGTTTTGATTTGAATTTTTCTGCTTTATTGTATTTTCATGTGTATTTTTTTCTGTTAAGCACTTGTGCTTCATTTCCTGCTCTGTAAAGCACTTTGAGCTGCATTTCATGTCATGAAAGGTGCTATACAAATAAAGTTTTTATTATTATTATTATTATTACCTCCTCGTAGTCGTTCTCGGGGGTCAGGAAGTCGTCCACGATGTCCACCCTGTGGCCCAGCTGCTCGCTCAGTGCGTCCAGGAAGCGCTCTGTGTCCTCGGAGCGTGGCGGCCGCGAGAAGGTGTAGCGGCGCTTGCTGCTGCGGTGCTGGGGCGGGCTGGCCGGGTAGTCCGGGGGCTCCGGGGGGGAGGGAGGGGGGCTGTCCAGGCTGACATAAGGGTTGGACTCGCCGCTGGTCTGGCTGGGCAGCAGTGCCCCCTGCGGGTAGAACTGACCCCCCACCGAGGGGGGGCTGGGGAGGGGGGGCTCCGACCAGGACGCGGGGGGCTGAGGGCCCTTGCGGCTGCCTGAGCGGTACAAAAACATCTTTTTAGAGCAGTGGTTCTCAACCTTTTCAGGCCGCGACATCCAAAATAATCATATTTTAACTGGGGGTTTTTAGATCAGTGTTTATATAAGTGGCAACAATCTCGATCTTTCGATGTCCTGCTGTTTCTAATCCCCAGACAGTACTTTGGTTAGGGTTAGGATAAGCATTAGGTTTAAGGTTAAAGGCCCTTTTCCACTGGCAGCGTTAACGATGACGATAGCCATAAAATATCACATAATTATGCCTTCACATTGATGTCCGATAAAGTTATCGGACATCCATGTCCGATAACATCCATGCGCAGAGCGCACCTCGAGCTGTTTGTCAGAGACCCAGTTCCATATCACTGTGATCTTAACCACATCATTGTTGATCCTAACGATGTAGTTGTCGGCTATCGTTGTCTTTATCGGTGTTTGGTGGATGCTGCCGATCCACTTCAATTGAAAACCCACTTTTTTAAATCGTTATCGTCATCGTTATCGCTGCCGGTGGAAAAGAGCCTTTAGGCTATGGATTAGCATTCACCAGGTATAGCATTCACCTGCACGGCAGGACTACTGGCCGCTCGAAACAACAGCAGATGGAAACATCACTACGCGCCCTCTATAAGTCTGGTCCCAGTCGGGGACTGTACCCGTAGTCGGGGATCCAGCCTGCATTCAATATCAAATTGGGTTCTGTGGCCTTATATCAAACTGGGGTCCGTGCTTTAAATCATGGGAGGAACTTACTCCCCTTGATGAAGATGGAATATCAATACTATAATGGAATATCAATACTATAATGGAATATCAATACTATAATAATAATAATGATAATAAAAATACATTGTTGAACGTACTTCTCCACTGAATGTCCATGGTCTGTTCTGTTGAATGAGAAGGGACGATGAAGGAATAACATCAGCATTTTCTTCCATATCAACATTCTGTCCATGTGAGTTTAGTAAAGAACTGAACTCCATTATATTTGTTGTGGGGATGGATGGATACCTGTGTTAGCTTGTTGTGGGGATGGATACCTGTGTTAGCGTGCATGAGGGCTTGTTGTGGGGATGGATACCTGTGTTAGCGTGCATGGGGGCTGGGGAGGCCCTGGGGGGCGAGCAGGCCTCCAGGTCGAAGCTGTCCTGGGGCGGAGGAGGGCGGCTCTTCAGAGACTTGGACCTCTTGCCCGAGTACATGTTCTCCAGCTCAGCGTAGACCGCAGACAGCTGCACAACACAACACAATAGGGCATTAACGACTCAGTCGACAAGTCGACTGACTTCATTACACAAGTCGACTCCCACCAGAGAAAGTCGAGAGTCGAAGTTGAAAAAAAAAAAATCTTTTGTATTTTTTTCTATAATTATTTTTGCTCCATGCGTGCGTCTGTACAGCATTCAAACAGTAGGATTGCTTATTGTCATGGACGGAATGATCCAATATTACAGTGCTACATTACATTTGGTATAACATGGTTCTATTGTGAAAATAGCAGATCTACATGCTCACAACGCCTCGCATCGCGTTGTGCAAAAATCACAAGTCGTTAATGCCCTACAACACTCAGCGGAAGGAAGAGTTAGTTCTACACTTCTTATACCCAGAAGTTCAGCGGGAGTTCAAACCTTTTGTGCCCCCCACGGCACACCGGAGGAAAAGGGTGATTCAAAAATATCAAGGCCCATGTGTGTTCATATCTGAGCAAAACAGACTATTTTAACTTGTTTTAGTGCTCTTATTATACTTATAAACATTATTTTTTATTTACCAAGGCCAAAAGAAATGTTTAACGACTAATGCTCTATAGCACCTTTTGCTGCTACTTCTACAGTTGCATTGCATTGCATGTCTTGACTGTACTACCGTATATGTACTATTACCAAACGTGTACATACATTGGCCAGGTTGTTGGGTCAGTGTTGGGTTAGTGTACGTACGTTGACCAGGTTGTTGGGTGAATGTTGGGTTACCATACGTACGTTGGCCAGGATGTTGTTGGGTCAGTGTTGGGGGTCAGTGCATGTACATTGGTCAGGTTGTTGGGTCAGTGTTGGGGGTCAGTGTAAGTACATTGGTCAGGTTGTGTTGGGTCAGTGTTGGGTCAGTGTACGTACATTGGTCAGGTTGTATTGGGTCAGTGTTGGGTCAGTGTTGGGGGTCAGTGCATGTACATTGGTCAGGTTGTTGGGTCAGTGTTGGGGGTCAGTGCATGTACATTGGTCAGGTTGTTGGGTCAGCGTTGGGGGTTACCATACGTACGTTGGCCAGGTTGTTGGGGGTCTCTGGCAGGGAGGTTCCGTCTCCTGACTGTCTCTCCCCTGGAGCCAGCCTCATGGTGTCCGTCACCACCTCCGAGCGGACTCCTGCCGGGACATCAAGGACTCAGACTCAGCATGTCAAGCATTACTGGCAGTACAAGTGAGGCCTTAAACCATTTAGGCTTAGGATTATTGAATGCTTTAACTATTGAAAAATAGCAGATATACAAGCTAGATATTTTCAGATGGGGGTCGGTGGCCAAATTCATATCATTTTGGGGGTCCTTCACATGAAAATGTTTGAGAACCACTGACATAGCAGTCTCTCAAGAACAGACTAACTGAGCTCCAGTTAAGTGAAAAGGACCTTTTCTTTGACGATGGCTGGCCAGATTGCTGACATAGAAACATAGGCTTTTTCAAAAGAATCTTAGAAGGATTCAAAAGTCACTTATAGAATCGGGTCAAAATTCAAATTTTCACGATTTTTCAAAAATAGCAGATCTACAAGCTCACAGTATATCTGCTATTTTTCAATAGTTAAAGCATAAAATAATGATACACAATACTGTGTACCCGTTCTGAATATTAAATCACACATTTAACTGCTTTGAATCACAGAGCTTCTGTTTGATTGTGTTACTGATGACTGAAGCATCATGTAACTTTCCTCTTCTACCCTCGGCAAGTGCAGACATTTTTACCTTTGAGCAAATTGAGCCTGCCTTCAAGAGTGTGCCTTCAATAACGTGAAAAAGACACACAGTGGCACAAAAAACAGAGGGAGCTCCGCTGATCCCACTCAACCCAGATTTCTGCACAAACATGGGGACAAATGTGACCGAACACAGCTGAGGGCTAGTCATTGACATTTTTTTAATTTTATGTTTTTCATTTCATTTGAAAGCTGGGAATCATAGCTACAAAATGATATATTGGTTGTGAAGATTGACCCAACAGTTTTGTAGATATGGCTTATAGAGTTATGCCATGCAGAAATACTAGATCTGAGAAATTCAGCCTTTTAGATAAAATGTAACCTGCAAAATGTGAGGTTTCTCTTCACATTAATTTAAAAAAGTCTTATTTACATGCAGAGTTAAGCTCTGGCGTTTAAGTGCAATGTAGCCTGATATTTATGAAATGCTTTTGTGGCTTTATCACATAAAAAAAAAAAAGTAATATCAGGGCTGGTCTAAACCTGTGCTTTCCGAAATGACTGCCCCTCTGCTATGCTGGGTCACAAATGTGTTCTACTGCTATGCCACCAACATATGGAATGCCCTACCAACAAACGATGACGTTGCCAGAAATGCATGGTCTCTGATTGGCCCACAACCTCCTAACTCCAAAATGTTCATTTTCGGGAAAATGAGCTCAAGTGGAGTTAGGAGGTTTTGGCCCAAGCACTTTTTACTACTTTCCATTGGTTCAATATTATTTTAACCAACACTCAGATAGATGTAAAGGGTGAAAAAATCTAAAACCTCAAAAATGGAGTTAAGAGGTTTTGGCCAGACAGTGACGATATAATAAATGCGTACCCATACTCAGGCGTGTGATGATGATGAAGATGATGATGATGATGATGATGATGATGATGATGATGAAGATGATGATGATGATGATGATGGTGTCCAGAACCTACCCATGCCCAGGTGTGTTCCTATGATCAGGTCGTCAGAGCTCCGCCCCCTCACGCTGCTGCGGAGGAAGGTGGTCCCTGTCACTCTCATGGAGCTGCTGCGGCGGTGGGGGGGCTCCGGGACCCTGGGGCTGTCTGGCTCCTGGGGGGGAGGGGGAGGAGGGGGCGGCGGAGGGACTGACACACATACACATACACACACATCTTTTGTTTAGTTTTCTCTCCATAAAATCCAGCATAGCTATAATACATGTATTTATTTATAAGGCGCCTTTCAAGGCACTCAAGGTCGCCGTACAAACAGCAGTTAATACAAAGGATAAAACACAAAATCACAACTAGAACAAATTGCAGCAGAGCACAACAATATAAAACAGCAGTTAATATAGAGGACAAATCACAAAATCACAATAAAAACAGAACAATTAGCAGCAGAGCAACAAAGAGGTCAGGCATATGCCTGCCTAAAGAAGTGAGTTTTGAGGTGGGTTTTAAACCCCATGGTGGAGACACAGGCTGAGGGTTTGTCAGGGGGGGTCAGTTGGATGGCAGAGGCAGACCTGAGAGACCGGGAGGGAATGTGTATGTCGATGAGGTCAGATAGGTTCTGGTTAATAGTTCTGGTTAACCTCACGTAACCAGACTTTCCACCTCGGAGGAAAGACTGGTATTCGTTATAAACTGGCCTGTGATCTTAAAGAAGACTGTAAGAAAAACAGGTAAAATGAAAAAAAAAAAACCTGCTGGATCACTTTTTTCGGTGTTGCTTTGTTTTGGTCCTCCGTGTTAGTTTCCCCGATCCCCATGTCTCTCGCGGTCGTGAGAGACAACCGTCATGCTTCGCATGGCTACCCCGCATCAAGGGTTTTATTGGGTATGGGCCCTAAAATTATAATGCCCTTGACCGCTGGGAATTTTTTAGGGTGATTCCGGTGTAGTCCGTCTGATGACTACAACATGACTTGGAAGTTATTTCCGCTAGTTCAGGTAGGCACGGAAGACTGAATGCAGGAGGTGTACACTGACTCTAACAACCGCCTTCCATTCATTCACTAACTAAGTTAATTCATACATACACCCACCCACAAGTCAGTCTGTCTCTCCACGCTCAGCCTCTCTTCATTCTCATTCCCTACAAACTAACTCACACACACCTGTGATGGCCTTGAGGCCCAGGAAGCGAGAGATCTTGCTCTGGCAGTGCTCCTGCTCCTCGTAGGTCAGCAGCTGGTAGATGAACTGCCAGATCACCTGCTTGGCCGGAGTGTCCAGCACTGGGAACACGTCCACGATGAGGGTGTCCACGTTCCTGTCCCCATGGAGACAACACATACAAGGTATAGTGTACTGTAGGGTTCGCCAATTAGTTTTCTCCAAGGGCCGAATTATGTCTAGGGTACCAAGCCGAGGGCCACAACATTGCAGGGGGCGACGGTGGCGTCCCACTACTCCAGCGACAGTTCAGATATCGTTGTTGTCGGGTGAAAATCTTGTATATCCAAAACCGTTCGTTTTGAATTCATCATTTTTAAAATTATTTAAACTAGTGAAAACAGCCGATCTACAAGCACACAACGCCTCGCGGTGCGAGGCGTTATGTGCTTGTAGATCTGCTGTTTTCACTACTTTTGTGTGACGGCCTTGTGTGATTTGCGAAAGAACGTACAAATTTGGAGATACGAGATTTCCACCCGACAACGACAATATACTAGTGTTGTTGCTGCTCTTATACCACCATTATTACTGGGGTTGGTGTGGGCCAGACAGTAGCCCCCCGCGGGCCGCAAATGGCCCACGGGCCGCCTATTGGGGAACCCTGGTGTACTGTATGTTCCAGTGTTGTTTTTGACAACACATTTTGATTTAGTTTTAGTCATAGTCTTTTTAATAAAATGTTCATTTAGTTTTAGTCATAATTTAGTCACCTGAAACATTTTAGTTTTAGTCTAATTTTAGTCGACCGAATATCATAAGATTTTAGGCGACTAAATCTACAGTTGATTTAGTCAACTGAAATGTATTTTTGGCGGGCCTTGATGGCATCGTAATGACTGATTTTACACTTGGTTCTGTGCTGAAAATAGCAGATCTACAAGCTCGCGACGCGTTGTGAGCTTGTAGATCGGCTATTTTCAGCACGCAACACTGGAAAGCAACCGAACATAAAATGACTCTCTTCTATACTAGTCCCTCCCTAACGTTTTAGTCTAGTTTTTATTTTGTTGAAGAAATTGTCAATATATTAGTTATTAGTCTTAGTTTTAGTCATCACAGCTTCTATTTAGTTTTCGTCAGTGAAAAAACGCAGTCGACAAACATTTTTCGTCATAGTTTTAGTCGACGAAATCAACACTGGTATGTTCATATATTGTTATACATGTGCTCATCTCAACATTCATTTCCTGACAGGGGTCAACCTAAAGTGTGGCTGATTAGCCTATTGTTAGACCCTGACGAAGACCTAGAAGGTCGAAACACGTTGCTCAACTTGTTGCCTTGCTCAGAAAATAAATCATATATATTTTTTTCACTAATGATGGAGTGCCTTGGAATTCCTTTCTCTGTAAGTCTGCGTTCTACACCTTTGGAATCTAGCAGTGCTTCTTTGAAACATTTTTTTGTTCAGCATCCTTTTTGACATGAAGTGCCATGTTTTTATTTTCTTGATAGTGTGCCGTGTTTAATTACGACACCCCATCAAATGTAATTCCAACTGATTTTAATTGCCCATAGGCTTTAGAGGGTATGTGTGTGACATCATCATCATACCCGTAAGTTATGCAGGAGTGGCAAAAAACTACTTTCTGGCCTTGACAGCCCATACATCCAAACATAAAAGTCCTATCTGATTGCATTAAACAACGTTAAACAACGTTAAACTCACTTTGCCACTCAATTTGCCACTCACTTTATGCATGCACATACCCTCTTTACATAACTTTTTTCCTTCTTCTTCTTTTGTAATATTTTCTTTCAGGATGTAATGATCATTACACTCGAGATCATTGATCAATAAACTCTCCTATCTCCTAGACTCCTTCCCCAGTCAGAGTTAGGAGTTGCGTGCCTGCGTGCGCCGTGCGTATGTATTTACTATATGAATGTCTCACTGGGGATTTTGGAGTATTTTTTTCCCAGTGTGTAAATGTAACTGACTATAATAAACCTCGACTTTGACCTTGACAAGGTGTCACTTGACTCGCTGGTCAGTGGACAACAAACATGAGATTAATGTTGGTTAATTTTAGGGGGATAACTGCAGCTCCTAAAATGTGTAAGGTCTTTGCACACTGCTGCGTTTGTCCGGCCGTACGCGAATAAAAAAATCAAGCTCACGTTATGTCAATCACGTTTGCACACTGCCGCCCGTTTCATATTTATTTTCGGACCAGGCTTGATTTTTAATCGGATTTTCGCAACTGTCGCCACTGGGTCCCTTGCTCTCTCTCTCTCCTCTCTCTCTCTGTCCTTGGCCTTTTTTCGGATTTCCAAAACGCAACGAAAAAACACAGCAGTGCGCAACCAGCTTTACTTGTCCTCCATCTCTTCTCTCTCTCTCCCACCATGGTTCCTCACCTGTGCTGGAAGAAGTTCTCCAGGGCCTTGCAGATGGAGTACCTCTCGTGCAGGGTGAGCAGGTGCTCCAGCTGCTGTCCGAAGGTGCGCCCGTGCACCCTGATGCTGGGGGGCAGGATCTCTGCCACCCACTGCAGGGAGGAGAGGGCGGGGGAGCGGGCGCGCTCACTGGACACCACCCCTCCTCCGCCGCTCAGCTCCGCCTCCGCCAGGGTGAAGGTGGGCGGGCCGTCCTCCACCACCAGGGTGGGCATGGCCCCGCTGCCCTGCAGCATGGAGACCACCTTCTCATGGGAGCAGGTCCTGCAACACACACACACACACACACACACACACACACACACACACACACACACGCATACATGGACGCACATGCACGCACATGAATGCACAATTGCACATCAGTGTTGATTAAAGACTAAAGTGCCATTCCCACTGGCCATGATAACTATAAACTATCATTGAAGGTTGATTTCCATTTCCTACGCCTAAAATGTCAACAGTTTAGTCCAGGCTTTTCTTTTTGAGACATTTCACTTTCACATGTTCACAAGTTTTTGCTGTCCTTTTGTGGAGATAGCCTGCATCCTGCAGAAATTACATTTCAGGAAAATAGCATCTTTTCACTTATGCGCAGAATGCTCTTTGTACCCTGGCTGGTAGAAACAATTCCATAAAGCCTGTTCTTCCACTTCCTCTAATAGAGCCTTGCTGTCATCTCCAATCAATGGTCTATTTTCAGGAGTGGTGGAAAAGGTACTCAGGAAACAGTATCTGTGAGATCAAAGCTCTATTATTGGTCCAGACACGTGCCCACTTGCGACTAACCAAACAGGTTGCCTCTCGTTCGGATTGGTTAGACCTGTCTGTCAATCATTTTAGCCCCGGGTCGGCCGGTTGATGCTCCAATGAGCTGCTAGTGACGAGCTTCTCACCGATAACAGAATAGTTTGAAGGCAGACTGTCACAGACACTAGATTTTTTTTTAGGGAGCATTGTTAGCTGCTTGAATATAATAAAATATAAAAATTAAGTCAGTAGAAAACTGCTTATAGCAGCCTTAATGGGTTTTACTATATTTGTTTGCTTGTTTTTGAATTATTCATTAGTAAGTTGCTTTTGTAACGTCAGAACTTTAGACCAAAGAAGAAAAGCTTTGAGTTTGAGACGGTATGAGGGGTGAGAACTATGTAGACTCAACCTCATGTCCAGTCCATTGAGGAACAGGATGCGATCGCCTGGTTTGAGACCGGCCTTGTCTGCTGGACTGCCTGCAGGGGGCGAGAGACATAGAGGGAGAGAGAGAGAGAGAGAGAGAGAGAGAGAGAGAGAGAGAGAGAGAGAGAGAGAGAGAGAGAGAGAGAGAGAGAATTGGGGAAGGGGTGTGATCAGGAATGCAAGGAATCATCATAAATATGTACGGACAAAATACTGTATGTCTGTGGCAAGGTTTTCATCAGAATATGTATGACATTGATTTACTGACACAATGCACATTAGGCCATTAGTACAGTGGTTCTCAAACGCCCATAGGCCCCATAGACCTAGCATATATCTACTACTAGCATGTTGTTATCACCGTTGTCATCTGCGAAGGTCGCATGAGCTGACTCAGCGCCGTTACCGAGTTATGTGCCGTTATGGACAGAATAGTAAATATTATTCCCCCCTAGTTTGCATGGTCCAAGAAGCAAAATAAAAAAGTGGGCCAGCTGCCTGGTTAGCAGGGAATCTTAAGGCCCGGGTTCCAGTCCCGCTGAGGGAACGACTACGGTAGTTAATTATTCCTCTGAACGTGTGATGACGCATGCGCATTGCAGTGACAAGACCATGGGTGCAGGGGCGCTGGAACTCCCAAATCCCAAGGGGAGCTGAGCCTGGAGGAGTTCATGCGTGCGGCCAAAGGCCGCACGCCGAAAAATTCACGTTTTTTTATCCGGTTTTGGGTTCTTTATTATTACGGTTTCGGGTGCTTATTCCCCGCACAACGGTGTAACAAGGAGCTATATAGTTACTAGTTATTTTAGCACACAGTGCAACACACAGCACGCATGCACACACACAGTCACTCACGCGCACACACTACAAAATCGGGTATAACAGTTTTCTACTGTTTTTTATTCCCCATATACAACGGTGTTAGTTTGCAACAATGAGCCTATAGACAGTTTCTAGTTCTCAAATAAATAGACTTTGGTGTGCCATCAAAGCAGGATTTAAATTTGACTTCCCTTCTGACCGGAAGTGGCAAGGTGACCATGTGATTAGGTCACCATGTGATAATCAAATAACTTTTTTCAACATATTTTATTCCCCAAAGTCAAATACGTTATTGTTTTAATATAGCTCTGTGTGTGTGTATATATAGGCTTATAAAAAAAAAAAAACAAAAAAAAAAAACGTTTTTTTTTTCTTTTTTTTTCTCCCCACTACCAGGGGAGCTGCAGCTCCCTCAGCACCCCACTTCCAGCGCCCCTGCATGGGTGATAACCGTTCTGGTAGCCAGCAGACAGACTACTGAGCCTTAGCTAAGGGATGAAAACGGTGATAACAGACCCATACTAAGGGATGACAACGTGGGAATCGGCTGTAGCATCTATCTACTAAGACAACCTAGCATCTCTCTATACAAGATGCCATCTGAACATGTGCAAATCAACTATCTGTAGGCCTACCCATGAATGCACACACGCACACTTAACTTACCAGGGATGACAGAGTCAATCCACACTGGTGCATGGCCCCTGAGAGTGAAGCCAAAGCTCATGTTTCCCTTGCACACTCTCACCGTCCTGAGGACAGAAAGACAGACCTGAGATCAGCCTACAGTTAGACGTTAGATTGTTTGTGCCCAACAGTGCATGAATAAATCCACTATATATATTTGGTAATGTTTAATAATGAGTTGACAGTAACCTTCTCAAGGGGTTTAGCTTGTATGAATAATGACTGTCATTTTGTTCTTGTTTTTACTACCCAAGTGCAGATCACTAGCGTTTTTTGTTTTTATCTTATTCTTACCTGTACCTACCCTGTGTTTCCCTCCGTTGTTGCCAAGTACCTGTATCTTCCTACGGGAATCAATAAAAGTTGATCTTATCTTAAATAGTCATCATGGGATGGTTCTCCATACTTTGGACCCTGCCTGGCATGTAGCCTGCATCACTCATCACTCTCCCTAGCCTCCGCCGTAACCTGAGGACTCACCTCTTCAGACTCCACCTTAGCCCGTAGCACTTACTGTAACAGTTGCCTGCACTCGATGACCATGCAAAGGCAAAATCTTAATTTGGTATTTTTATATAGGCCGATGCCAGGCCGTTTTCAACATGGCATCTTATCGTACATCAAACTAGTGTGTAGAGATTCGATATACAGATTATTGATGTTTAGATCGACTTTATTGAATACAGTAGGTTCTTGGCTTACCTATGTTTTTAGTGTATTACTTCTATGCATTGATGTCTTATCTTGTGCTGTCTTGCTTATTGTAAATCATGCTGGATTAAGAGTGTCTAAAAGGTAAATTGTAGCCTTGTCCCTGACTACTCTTTTGCACTTACTTCAGAAACATTTTTTTTGTGAGTGTGTTTTCATAATTATGTCCTGACTGTGACCACAGGACCATACCTCCCTCAGTTAACTGGTATTGGGTGTAGATAGAGGTAGAACGATCTCGAGATGAGATAGATTGGCTAGATGAATAGAATGAATCAATTTGAGACTTGTAAAGATAATTATAATATTTTCAAAATAAATGGGCTTTTCGATTAATTAAGGTTTCAACCCTATATTAACAGGAATCCTATGTATAAATGGAAACAAGTGGAATCAGAGTTTCAAAGACATTTTTAATTTCTTAAGATCACCCTTCTGGCAGGAATATGCCTGGAAAATCAATATAAGGTACTTCCAAACACCTCTGCCATTATCAAAGTATCACTTAAACTTTAGCTGCTGGAGAGAATGTGGGGAGAGCAATGCGGATCATACCCATATTTGTTTCACATGCCCCAAAATACAAACTTTCTGGTCAAGAGTCACACAAATAATAGAACAAATATTTGGGAGAGCTTTAAATTTACAAAACCATAATATACTCCTGGGAACACGTCCCAAAAACCTGCAGAGCAGAGATCCATATCTCTTTTGGATTATGAGAATTACAGCACTCAAACAAATATCATATCAAGGGGCTGGAAAAGTTTGGAACCTCCCAGGGTGGATAAATGGTTGGAAAAAATGGAGGACATGTACTCTATGGAGAAGGTGACATATAAAATAAATGGTAAGGAAAATGTATTTGAAAAAAGGTGGGCCTCCTATCTTTTAAATAAGGATAACATGCCCACATAACCCTCCCTTTTTGTTCTGTCCATTTTATCTATATTTTTTGTTCAAACCAAAAGTTTTCCAGACACAAACATCAAGCATTTATGATTGTTGTTATGTAGGCGACGGGTTTTTGTACACGCGTTAAAAAAATGGGTCAAAATGTCCACAAGGGGACATGACATGTAAAAAGAATATATATATATATATATATGAACAAGGACAATGAAATTATGTTGACTGACTCAATAAAGTATATAAAAAAAAACAAAAAAAAACAGGAATCCTGTGTTCAGAAACCACAGTTGGACCACCTACACACACATTCCTATTCAACAACAGAACAGATCTACTTTAAATTCACAGCCTCGCATGAATAATATAATCTGCTTAAATGTGGAAGGCATGAATATTAATCTACTTGGATGTGGACAGCGCGTCCCTCGAGGGCCCTCATAGCAGCCTCATTATTTACCCAAAGTAAGCCAGAGTCACTGAAGAGATGGCAGCTACCGCACTGACGCTCACCGCACTTCCCTCTGGATATCACACAGTATCCTCTTCAAAGAGGTTTTTAGTGTGGACGAATGTAAATAGAGATTTTTATAGCAAACACCGAGATTAAAGCCTTGATGAAGATGATCACATCGTGGGTGGGTTCAATTAAAAATGAGATGATTTGAACTACAAAGGGTGTATTTCTTCCACCTGGCATACAATACATGTCTTTATTCAAACACATACCATGCTTTAATTAATGTGTTTATTTGCTGTGGTGCTGGTGGTGGTTTGTATAATGAACTACTGTAGGGCTGGGAGGAGACTTTTATATCCAAACCCGGTGGATTTCAGAATAAATTAAACTTGCAGATGAATGCCTCCTGCTGGTGAAAGGCCATACGCATGCAAAGATGCAAAAAACTAAAAGTAAAAAAAAGACCAACAACAAACAACTCATCCTTCATAGGGATGCACCAAGTGAGAAATTCTGGGCCGATATGATTAAAAGGTTTTATTTGTTGTTAGAGAGGGAAAGAAATCTCCGATTGTGTCATAAAAAATTAATAAAAAATAAAAAATAAGCAAATCAACCCTGATTGTGTCAGATATGATGAGTTACATTGAGTTACAACAACACGTCAGTTGATGCTTCAAATCCATACAAGTAAAATCGTGGGTCTAATTTGTTTATTTTTGGAACACAATTCTTAAATGACGTGATCTAAGATGACACTATGGGATTTTCAATATGAAAAAAACTACCCCGTAGCGGCAGTGATGTCAGACTTCAGTCCTTTATGAATCTTCATTATTAAAACATGCAAAAACAAAGCTTTCCGATAGAAACACAGTGGAACAACACCAGCATTGCATTGTATCGCTGGTGTTGGTTAACTGTGTTTTATCAAGTTCAGAGTGAACACAGTCATCCCTCCGGGGATTTTATAGAACTTTGTGCTTTTGTAGGTTGACATGCAAGCTTTATGGAGATGTATAATGCTGATTTCCTTTAGCCAGAAGCTCTTGGCACCTGCCCAGAGAGCCAAAAATACTAGCCTTTGAATATTTCACTGCATGCACAATGAATCTAACATATGAAAGCTAACATTTTTTAATTATATTACAGAAAAAAACTGAACTTTTACACAATATTCTATTTTTTTGTTAGATGAATCTGTATACTTCATTGCGCAACACAACGGTATTGCACGCAGAGAATAGCTGACATATAAGCTCACATTGCGTCTTGGATGCAACCGTTGTGAGCTTGGAGGTCTGCTATTCTCATCTATTAGGGGTCTATAAATTCACACCTGCAGTTGGTGGTGCTGGTGGCGCCCGAGTGGCCGGATATGAGGGAGGTGGTCTTGCGCACGCCGCGGGTGGGCGGCCCCCCTCCTCCGCCGCCCCCCTCCTCGGCGTGGGTGCGCGGCACCGAGCTGGCGCGCGTGGACACCAGGAGGCGCTCTGGGTGCTCCATGTCGCTGCGGCTGCGGCGCAGGCGGTTGCGGCTGGGGTCGCTGAAGCTCCGCCCCTTGATGCGACTCATCAGGCTCTGGGAGACGACCTCGTCAAAACGCTCGCGGTGCTTCTTAGGGATGAAGATCCTGGAGAACATGGTGGTTCACACACACACACGCACACGCACACACGCGCACACACACACACACACACACACACACACACACACACACACACACGTACAATTCAAAAGTTACGCTGGGTTGGGGCTCCGCTAGACTAGCGGTTAAGGCGCATACCACATATAAGCTCTAATGCGAGTCGCAGGTTAGATTCCTGAGCCCGGCGCGACCTTTGCCGTGTGTCACGCCTCCCCGTCTCTCTCTCCCTGTTTCCTGTCTCTCTCTACTGTGTACTATCAATGAAGGAAGAAAATAACCCAAAATATCTATAAAACAAATGTCCGGTTTGGTTTCCTGGTTTCCAGACAATCTGAAGGCAAGCGGGAGCAATCCCGCAAATTTGTCGCGCTCGTTTTGCATGCACCCCCACGACAAGAGATGGATTCCAGTTGTCTGTCTGTCGGTGACCACCAGCTATTCCTGCGTATCCCAAGCCAGAATGCAGGCGTTGTGTCGCTGTTGCTCCCATAGATTTATATATAAGGTCGCTCCCTGTCTGAAAGGCTCTTTAGAAGGTGAGATTCAACCTGGATTTGAAGTCAGTCTCAGGTTCTCATGTCAGGACAGTAGATTATAGACTCCACTGCTGTCCTATAGCAGAGAAGTCCAGTCAGAAGGTATACCGCTCTGGGAGGGGAGGTTAAAACAAGCTAGAGAACAAACACAGGACAAACATCTCAGTCCAGAGCAGACCAAGACAACATCTCATAAAGTAAAGTCCTTTCAGAGCACAACGACACCCTGCACGAAATAAATCCACCATAAAGCAGTCTCTCAGAGAGAGAGAGTGTGTGCATTCCAAAGAGTTCCAGCGAGAGATCCTCCTGCGTTCCGATGTTATTATGTACCATTCCAGACGCAATATCCACCACCTGATTGGTTTAAGAATAGATCTATAATATCCACGGTGTCCCACGGGAAGAGGGCTGAGGCAGGTAGGAGATTAGCCATGAGTGTGTGTGTGTGTGTGTGTGTGCGTGCGTGCGTGCGTGCGTGCGTGCGTGCGTGCGTGCGTGCGTGCGTGCGTGCGTGCGTGCGTGCGTGCGTGCGTGCGTGCGTGTGTGCGTGTGCGTACACAAAGAAATGAGGAAGGGAAATGTAGAGAAAAGAGAGGGAGGGAGAGAGAGAAGTGTGTGTGTGTGTGTGTGTGTGTGTGTGTATGTGTGTGTGTGTATGTGTGTGTGTGTGTGTGTGTGTGTGTGTGAGAGAGAGGGAGTATATTTGATGAACAAAGCTTAGTTTTTCCAGTGTGTCACAGCAGTGTCTCCAGGTGTGATGGTTCCATTCTGGATGACAGCTCACAACTAACTGTACACCACAAGGAGAGCAGAGCACAGTCTCTCCACCACAACCCCCGCCTTCATGTGATTCCTCTCTCTCTTCCTCTCACAGTCTCTCTCTCTTTCCTTCCTTCCCTCCCTCTGTCTTCTTCTCATCCTCTCACAGTCTCTCTCTCTTTCCTTCCTTCCCTCCCTCTGTCTTCTTCTCATCCTCTCACAGTCTCTCTCTCTTTCCTTCCTTCCCTCCCTCGGTCTTCTTCCCATCCTCTCTCATAGTCTCTCTTTCCCTCAGTCTCTCCTAATTCCCTCCCTCTCTCACAGTCAGCGACTGACTTATAGCGGTCTCATTTCTCCTTCAAACATGCTTATACTCTTGTATCTTATGCCCTCGTGTGTCTCTCAATCTAACATCTCCCCAAAAAGAAAGTAGGCTATCACACACTGACAAGATACCGTGCATATACACACACCAATATTGTCGTTGTCGGTTGAAAACCTTGTATGTCCAAAACCGTTCGTTTTGCATTTTTCATTTTAAAAATGATTTAAACTGGTGAAAACAGCCGATCTACAAGCACACAGCGCCTCGCACTGTTTTCACTACTTTTGTGTGACGGCCTTGTATAATGAAGCAGGGCTTTGCTTTGCAAAAGTACATACAAATTTGAAACTTGGAGATAAGAGGTTTCCAACTGACGACGACGATATATTCTGACACACTGTGACGTGACACACGCACGGCACGCACGCACACACACACACACACACACACTTCCCCTCTCTCTCTCTCTTGCTCTCTCTCTCTCTCTCTCTCTCTCTCTCTCCCTCTCTGTGCCACACCTACAAAGGGAAGCTGTTTCTCCTGCCTGAGGTTCAGTCTCTGCCTGTGAATCCTGAGTTGAGATGATGATCTCTCCTGGGTTGTTCTTGTTCCTCTGTACTTTTCTTACATCCAGAGAAACACATCCCACTGTTAACAGTGTAAGACTCTCTCCATGCCTGCTTCAGAGGCAGGGAGAGAAAGAGAGATGTACTGCTGTCAGTGTTGTTATCCCAGTTAGTTTATGAAATATGTGACAGTAATTATAAGAGGCACCGAGGGGATGGTTCTTTCACTGGCTATAGTCCTGAACAGTCCTGAAGCTCTGATGGAATGCATTTATTTCCCCTCAAAGAATGTCAGCTTTTTTTCTTCTCCTGATATAAATATGGACTATGATATGAAGCTCTCTCTAAAGCTCACGTCACGCAGGAACGCGCAGATGCATAATTATAGCACACAACACAACACATACCCACGTACGTACCCGACGTACGTACCCGACGCACGCACGCACGCACACGCACACACACACACACACACACACACACACACACACACACACACACACACACACACACACACACACACACACACACACACACACACACACACACACACACACACCTATGCAACATTCCCAACTCACTGAGTTGTTAGAAGACTGACATAAAACCACGTTCTGTGTCTGTCTGTCTGTCTGTCTGTTTTTATTTCTCTTGGTTTCTTATCTGTTTACTTTTATATTTTTAACATGTATGCCTTTCATTCTTAAATTGACATTTATTTTCAACACTGATTCAGTTGATTGCATTGCACTCGACAACACTGCACATTAGTTTAATTCAGGGACACGCTGGCCATTGGGAAAAGCGGGACAACTCCCGAACGGCCGGTTCATTCCTGGCCGGTCCAGGCCGGCCATTAGGAAAAAATTTAAAATTAAATGTCAGCTTCGTTCCATTTCGGGGGCTGGGCGGCCTACAAAGTAAATCGTCGCTGTCGGCCAGAAACCTTGTATCTCCAAGTTTCAAATGTATAATTTTTTTTCGCAAAGCAAAGCCCTGCTTCATCATACAAGGCCGTTGCACTCAAGTAGTGAAAACAGCAGATCTACAAGCACACAACGCCTCGCGGTGCGAGGCGTTGTGTGCTTGTAGATCTGCTTGCAAATCTTTGAGTAGCAGCAGCGCTATAGAGAGATCTATCTCTATAGCGCACAATGAGACACTGAGACATTGTGATTACAGTACATGGTTGGTGTTTCTTTAACCGGATGAGGCACCCCAGAGGTTAGTCTGTTTAATTATATAAAACAAATACTGCACTTTTACTCTACAACAATTATTTGAAAACTTTAGTTACCAGTTACTCTGTAGATTTTGATTATTATTACCAAACATACTGTATATTAACCACTCCAGCCTTTTGTGCATTTTTCATTCCAGACTTTTACCAACAGAATGTTTCTACATTGCAGTATTGATACTTTTGCTTAAGTAAATCCTTTTTTGATCTACTGTGATCTAATGATTGATCTAATGTACATAAAAGTTGAAAATGATTTAAATTCTATGACCACAATACAGACATAGATTGAAGGAAAGAGAGAGAGAAATGGTGTTACTGTAGATTTATTGTACATTTACGGTGGAGACCCATGCATATATGCAGTACAAATGAGTGGGTTGAATAAAACAAGCCAATCATTGGGGCAAGACAGTACGAAGTACACAAACAGAAGGCATAGTCCCAGGACATTGAGCGTCATAATGTCATTCCATTTATGGGTAGTTCCCCAGTTTGTACACACACAGTGTTCTTTTCCTTGCCAATTGTCAGGAGGTTCAACCCAGAAGGTGAAGCTGGCTTTGGACCCGTCGGACCACATCCACCAACCCTCCATGTGAAGATCACTCAGGCCGATCCAGGTGATTCCCTCTGCCTTGAGACACGCAGTTGCGCTCGGCGTTGGCCCAGGTCATGTGCGTAGCCACGTACTTGTAGCAGCGCCCGTTGAAGCTGAACCAGAACATGGGACAGTTCCCACGCTGGAGCTTCACCACCTCAGTCAAGGGATCTGAGGTGTGCTGCTGCTGCTCGGTGCCTGGTGCCAGACCCAGCAGGGCCAGGAGGAGAGAGGGAATCAGCAGCATGTCAGCCTGACAATGTCTCTCTGTCAGTGGAGCTTGGGTTGGGGGTCTTCTTGATTGAGTTTGGTTGGGGGTCTTCTTGATTGAGTTTGGGTTGGGGGTCTTCTTGACGGCTCTCTCTGTGTTGCTGTTTGTAGTTTGCAGACGTTCGCTCACTTGCCTTTTTTTATCTGCTCCACAGAGGGTGTGTGCAAAGCTGGCATAATGTGATTGGTCATGATGAAGCAGTAGCCTATCTAGCAGCTGTGGCGTTCACACATGAATTCAACACAAACGGGCACGCACGCACGCACGCACGCACGCACGCACGCACGCACGCACGCACGCACGCACACACACACACACACACACACACACACACACACACACACACACACACACACACACACACACACACACACACACACACACACACACACACACACACACACACACACACACACACACACACACACACACACACAGAACGACTAATATTCTGGATGTCATATCCTGCTAATTTTACCAGTGAAAGGAAGATACACATTAGCTCCTCATGTTTTCAGAGGACTCTCTATCATGACACTTCCTGGTCATGACATGATGACAGATACACTAGACAGACACGGCTATTCTTAAAGTTGGGTCCAGGGGACCCCCGGCAAAATGAGTTAATATATCAGTCAAATCACCTTAACCTCTATTTGAAAATAACCGAGTTTGAGAATCACTGCACGCGCTAATGTCATTTTATAACGTTTTTTTTTTTTTGCTTGCAGTTTTGTGTTCTGCCTTGTTGTTTGAAATGTGCTATACAAATAAATGTATCTTGCCTTGTAGACTTACAGTATGAGATGATTAGCAATCACACAAGGAAATGTCAACCTAAAAGCATTGTAGACAATCCCTTCAACAATAGCATGGTGATGTACTACTAAAAAAATGTTTGTAAAAATGCAACAAGTAATAATGTAAACAGTAAACACACAATACTATATTAACAGGAACTTCAACAACCAAAAACAACAACCTGGTTCATAAGCTCCATTTAACAGTGGCAGTGAAAGTGTACAATACATGCACAGTGTTCAAATAGTGTTGTTGAATACTGTACATGCACAGTGTTCAAACATCAGTCAACACAACTCCACTGAAGGCACTGTACTAGACTGTGTCGTTGGTGGCAAATTGGGATGCTATTGAGGCCTCAGGGACCTCAGGTGACCCCAGGCCAGTCAGGGCCTCACACGGTCACCACCGGTAAACTAGTAACCAGCATAGATGATGTCATCTGTGGTGTAAATTAACAAAGTACATTTACTTAAGTACAATTCTGAGGTATCTGTACTTTACTGGAGTATTTCCAATTTCCAATACTTTTACTTCTACTCCACTACATCTCGGTTTCAAATATTGCACTTTTACTCCACTCTATTTATTTGAAAACGTTAGTTTCTAGTCACTTTGCAGATGATAAATGATTATAAAACATAAATAAAAAGCGTTAGCCCTATTTTATACCGTGGCTATTTGAAAACAGATCTGATCTACAAGCACACAACGTGTCGCATTACAATGCGTTGTGAGCTTGTAGATCTGCTATTTTCAAACATTTTGTACTTTTGATACTTTAACTACTGTATATTTGAATGCCAACACTTTCATACTTTTACTCAAGTGCATTTTGAATTTCGGACTTTTACTTGTAACAGGGTATTTCCATATAGCAGTATTGATACTTTTACTTGACCCATTCAGAACGGGTACACAATTTGTGTTTCATTATTTTATGCTTTAACTATTGAAAAATAGCAGATATACAAGCTCACAGCGCGGCACCGAGTGCCGCGCTGCGAGCTTGTAGATCTGCTATTTTTCAAAAATCGTGAAAATTAGAATTTTGACCCGATTCTATAAGTGTATTTTGAATCCTTCTAAGGTTTTTTTGAAAAACCTATATTTCTATGTCAGCAATCTGGCCAGCCATCGTCAAAGAAAAGGTCCTTTTCACTCAACTGGAGCTCAGTTAGTCTGTTCTTTAGAGACTACCATGTCAGTGGTTCTCAAACCTTTTCATGTGAAGGACCCCCAAAATTAAATATATTTGGCCACGGACCCCCATCTCAAAATATTTAGTTCCAGGGACGCCCCAGAAGTAAATTTGAGTTACTATAACGTTCGCTTTGAAAATACATATATTCAAAGATTTGCACATATTTTCACGACTTTTTCAAAAATAGTAGATCTACAAGCTCGCAGCGCGGCACTCGGTGCCGCGCTGTGAGCTTGTATATCTGCTATTTTTCAATAGTTAAAGCAGTCAATATGCCCAGGCCTAAATGGGTTAAGTAATATATGTGAGTACTTTCCCCACCACTGGTCATCTGCACATGGTGTAGCTGTGTAAACACTGGAGCAGAACAGCAACAAGTTGTTATCATGCAGCCTTGGATGCAAAACAGAGGCAGAGTTTCCATGTTCCAGTATTTGGGTAAAAGTAAGGACATGGAAATGGCTTTTTCCAGGAGTGTTTTTGTTGCGATGGTCATAGAAATATTGAATATACATCGGAAACAGAACGGATATATGTCAGAAATATTGGATAAATGTCAGAGCAGGGTTCCCACACATTTTTACCAATTAATTTCCAAAACTTTCCCAAAAACTTTTCCAGAATATTTAACCTATTTTCCAGGACTATATAACAATAATTCAGCTCAATAACAGGTCGCTTATGCGCAATGCCCAAAGACAGGTAGTGTATGCCAGTGGTTCTCAACCTTTTCAGGCCGTGACCCCCGAAATAATCATGTTTTAACTGGGGACCCCCCCCACCCTGACGAGCACTAAGAGTTGAGGAATTTTGTATAACACGGTTCTATTGTTCTATTGCGTTGCGAGGCGTTGTGAGCATGTAGATCTGCTATTTTCACAATTTCTGCCTCTAATATTTGACAATTTGGCCCATGTTTAATTTGTCATTTCAGAGGTATTAACAAAATCAATAACCAAAGACAATGCATAGCTATTTTTTTCCAGGACCTTCCAGGACCCTTGATAAATTCCAAAACTTTTCCAGTACTGGAAAAATATTTTTCTATTTTCAAAATATTTCCAGGAATTTCATGACCGTGGGAACCCTGTCAGAGAATGTTTACTCAGCAGGGACACCAGGACCCAGATGGATGGAGGGCTTGTTTTTGAAGATGAGTGCTGGAGTGTGTACCAAACCCTGGAGGGGAGAACATACAGTACAGTAGGCCTACAATGAGACAGTTAGTCTGAGCTGGGGTATACGCTGTATAGCATCAAACTGTCAGAGACACAGAGAGAGAGAGACAGTCCAACTGTTATGCTGGATGCTGCTTATGCTGTACAACAGGGGTCTTCAACGTTTTCAGGCTAGGGACCCCCAAACTGACGGGGCGATGATGCAGGGACCCCCTACCTCGTAGGGTGGGGGTGGGGCTACAGCACATAATATTTATGTATAAAATTGTGTTGCATGTGTATAAACATACCGGTACCATGTTATTGTGCATTCAATACTATGCTATTAAAATAATAGATGGATGTATTCATGCTTTTATTTTAAACATGCATCAATAGCCTACTATCATTCTATCACTAACCTATCTGTATATTTTTTCGTTTCTTAAAAAAAAAATCAACAATTTCAGGGACCCCCTGCAGTATCCCCGTGGACCCCCTAGGGGTTGCGGACCCCCTGTTGAAGACCCCTGCTGTATAACATTGCATTGGAATAAATATATTGTACTAACTTCTACTATGGCTCATCCTTATCATTCCACACCTGGTGAGGTCAGCTGATAATCTGCTACAACTGCTCTACACTGCCATCCTGAGGTTAAACCTTGCATGGCAGGAGAAAAACTGAAAGGGTTTCTACCCCAGTTCAGATCAGATGGATGGTCGGTCTGCCAGCTCGACCCAGAGAACCCACAGCAGCAGCCAGAGAGAGAAGGCTTAACAAAGCAACATGATAAACATACGGTATGCTAAATGCCTAAATTGTATAGAAAGACAGGAGAGAGAAAGAAAGAGAGAGAGAGAGAGAGAGAGAGAGAGAGAGAGTGGATAACTAGGCCAAGGTCATGTATCTGTTGGAAAAGTAGAGTAGCTTTAGAATAAAAGGCTATGTAGGCCACGGAGCAACACACATACATCAGGATGCGAGCAGAGGAGAAGAAACGGCTAAAAGAAACAGTTACATTTACCTACGTCTTCTTCAAGACAAGTCTCTGAACCATCGTCAAGCCAGCTCATCCTGTCCGCTGACTGAAGAGC